>NC_083818.1:3420732-3477302 GCF_015708825.2 Lethenteron reissneri
TGCTGCTGCTGCTGCTACTGCTGCTGCTACTACTGCTGCTACTGCTGCTGCTGGCGGGACGACGTCCCTCGGCTGGCCGGGGAACGCCTGGGAATTTCCCCAGGAAGAGCTAGAGTCTGTGTATAGTAGTGTGGAGTGTGGTGTTTAGTAGTATATAGTGTAGTGCATATTCTCAGCCTCAAATGAGTGTGTAAAAACATTGCCACTGGGGAGACAAAGGCGGCCGGGCGTGGTGCTGGCCATCCCCCCCCCCCGTGTAGCGTTTTGGCCTTTATAGGTGCTCGTTAACAGCACTTGCTCCAACAATCTGTTAAGTCTACACGGGGGGGGGGGGGGGGGGTGTATCTTCGTCTTTGTAGTGGCGGTATATTCGTATCGCGTGTTTGTGGAAGCTACCAGACCTGTCGCTCCACGCGAAGCTCCAGGTCTTCTCAGCCACAGTCATGCCCATCCCTTCCCTATGCCTTTTGCGACGCACGAACCCCTCCAATGGAATATCTGCGCCGGTTAGAAACATCCAGGCTGGCCTGCCAACGATACATCCTAGGAATAACCAGGCTGAATTGTGCGAACAGCTCACAAATCTACTATAGTAATAGGTTTTTACCCGTTCAACTGGTACAAAAATTGACACCTTGATACAAGGCATCATGTTTGCAATAACCACAACACAAGCAGTCAAAATGCAAACAAAAAGAAAAAAAACAACTCTGATGATGATAATGATATGCACTGTCCTTGAAGTTGATTGGTCCACACCCGAGACAGCTTTTCTTAGAGCCTAGTCTCCATTTGTGTTGGACAGTGCATGTCATTATCATCATCAAAGTTGTTTCTTTTTGTTTGCATTTTGACTGCTTGTGTTGTGGTTATTGCAAACATGATGCCTTGTATAAAGGTGTCAATTTTTGTACCAGTTGAAAGGGTAAACACCTATTACTATATTTTGCCACTGGTAAAGGAGGTCTCATAATGTAAAAGCTCACAAATCCTTGAAAGATCTGGACACAGTCTCATTAGTGAGCTCCTCCGACAAGCGAGGGTGCGTTGGCTGGGTCATGTAGCCCGCATGCCCAGCCACCGCATGCCTAAACAGCTTCTGTTCGGTCGGATCGAGGGGGCTAAACGGCCGCAGCACGGGCTGGAGAAGAGATGGAGTGATGTGGTACAGGAGGATGTGGAGCTGAGTGGACTTGCCGATGACCGGTACCAGCGGTGCCAAGATCGGCCTCTGTGGAGGAGGCTCATGACGGACGCTGCTGGGCAGTTGGAGGCAGTCGCCCTCCAACAACAACGGAGGGCAGAGGAGCGACGCTCACTGTAATGAGCGAAACGCCGGGCAGCTAAAACACAGCAAGTTGGCACAGTAGGGGGCACAAGTGGTGCATCTGCCAGTCATCTGAGTCAACCCATGGCACCTGGGTCTGTCTTGTGACCTCCTGCTAGCGGACCTTAGACACTTTACGTGGCCTCAAAGTGCACCTAACATGGCACAAGCGCTTTCATGACGTCACTTAGTGAATTGCGGCTGTTGTTGTGTGTGTTGTGTTGTTGTTGAGAGTATGTGAGATGTTGTGTGACCGTGGTGGATAGCGCGTTGCGCTACGAACCCGGTGGCCCGAGTCTGATTCTCGCTCACGGCCAACACCGGTGACGATTTCCTGGACCGGTCCTAGGCCTCCCCTAGGTCGAATCAGCTTCAAATAAGTCCCTGGTGTGGTGTACGACCGGGCGTGGTGCTGGCCACCTCCTGCCTCGTGTACCGTGCCGGTCTTTTTTTTACGATCAGTGGAAACAAGAAGATGCTCGGTGTAGTCGGCACTTTGCTTCGTTCATCATTTCGTATTTTTTTTTAAGTAATAACTTTGCTTTATGTAAACCCCCACCTCTCGCTCACTCTCTCGCTCACTCTCTCGCTCTCTCTCGTTCTGCACGCAGCCCTTCTCGCAGTCCAACGGCCTCCGACGGGTAGCTCATATCAGCAAGCAGAGCTCCCCGTCATCTGCACCGAGCACACGGCCTCCTCCATCGCCCACTGCTCCTTGAAGGCCGGCGCGGCGTGGGTCAGCCGCGCATGGCGGAACTCCAGCCCACACACCCTGGGGGCTCCGATCAGAGCGCGGAAGATGCCCAGGCTGCTGGCCGGACGTTTCCCCTCCAGGGCCACCTTCCTCGCCCTGTAAATGGCGAGCTTGGCGTAGCCGACGAGCACGTTGACCAGCCCCTGAAGATGTTGGGGTCCGTCGCCCTTTTGGTATCCAAAGATGAGGACCGTCGGGGAGAAGTGCAGGCTGAACCTTAGGAGGATGTTGGTCTGTGTAGGTGCTGCTCGCTGAACAGCACTCGCCCTAATAGTCTGTTACGGTTTTACGGAATAGTCTTTGTCTGCGTGTGTGTTCATATAACAAACGTCGCTCAGGAGAGATGGAGTCGGGCTGAATGTAGGGCGATGCATAACGAGACGCGAGAGAAAAGAGGCTAGAATTCCGCCATGCGCGGCTGACCCACGCCGTGCCGGCCTTCATGGAGCAGTGGGCGATGGAGGAGGCCGTGTGCTCGGTGTCAGATGACGGGGAGCTCTGCTTGCTGATATGAGCTACCCGTCGGAGGCCGTTGGACTGCGAGAAGGGCTGCGTGCAGAACGAGAGAGAGCGAGAGAGTGAGCGAGAGAGTGAGCGAGAGGTGGGGGTTTACATAAAGCAAAGTAAAAAAAATTTACGAAATGATGAACGAAGCAAAGTGCCGACTACACCGAGCATCTTCTTGTTTCCACTGATCGTAAAAAAAAGGACGGAGGATTGAGAAGGGAGAGAGGAGGAGGAGGTGGGGGAGGGAGAGAGAAAGATGAACTGAGCCACGGCGACCGAGACGATGACGGCCAGAGATTTACAGATTCCGGGACAGAGTTGCAGAGAGAGAGAGATAATGACGAAGATGGGAAATCCCTCACTCCCCTTGATCTCTCCATTATCTCTCCCGATATCCCGCCTCTCATCCATCTCTCCCTTCTGTCTCTCTCCGCACTCTATTCCCCGCCCCCATCTCCCCTTTCCTCTCCCCATTTCTCTCTTTCTCTTCTGCCCGCACTCTACGATCGGCTCGTTCTCCTGCCTCCCATCTCCACGCGCGCTCTCCCCTCCGTCCCATCCATCTCTCTCCCCTCTTCCCCTCCGCTCTCTTCTCTCCCCTCTTTCTCCCCAATCCCTCTGCCCCTAATATATCCTCTCTCTCCACTCTCCCCTCCTCTCTCTCACCCCCCCAGTCTCCGCCCTCACCGTCCCCCCCCCCCTCTCTCCCCTCGCTCTTCGTTTAACCGCCGATCGCAATAAAATCTCGCGACCGAGCGAGAGCGGCACAGAGCGAGGTGATAAACGACCCCCCCCCAGCACCCCCCCCACCTCCACAGCCCCCCCCCCATCCCCACGTGCCCCCACCCCACACCCCCCCCTCCCCGTGCTCCCCACCCCTCCGACCCCGGGAGGATACACGACGTAGTCGGTTGTTGTCTGTAGAAAGGAGCAGCAGCTGCCTCAGAGCCCAATTAGTAAGGGGAGGGGGAGGGGGAGGGGGAGGGGGAGAGGGGGGCGGGGTGCGGGGGCTGTTCAAACGGAGTCGAAATCAGAGCGGGACGGGGCGACTCCCCACGGGCGCGAGGGAGAGGGGGAGGGGGGTAGGAGATGATGAGAGGAGATGAGGAGGGAGATGAGGAAGGGGAGATAAGGGGAGATGAGGAAGGGGAGATAAGGGGAGAAGTGGAGGGAGATGAGGGGATAAGCGACATGGCCATCGCAAATTGTAGCTCAACGAAGTGGGCTTCTTATTATCGTCACGTGGACAATTATAGCGGGAGCCAAATACCCTGAACGCGTGACGTCGATTCTAAACGTGGAGGGAAAATCGGTGGACAGGGAAAAAAATCCACGCGGCCACGTGGAGAGAGAGAGACACGCAAACTCCAAATATACAGCAGCAGGCATCGTCAGGGTTGGGATTGAACCCACGACCTCCTGTATACCAGGCGAGGTAGTTAACATCTCCTAGCCACCGTGATAATGATGATGATGATGAGAGAAAGACACGCAAACTCCAAATATACAGCAGCAGGCATTGTCAGGGTTGGGATCGAACCCACGACCTCCTGCGTACCAGGCGAGGTAGTTAACATCTCCTAGCCACTGTGATGATGATGATGAGAGAGACACGCAAACTCCAAATATACAGCAGCAGGCATTGTCAGGGTTGGGATCGAACCCACGACCTCCTGTATACCAGGCGAGGTAGTTAACATCTCCTAGCCACCGTGATGATGATGATGATGAGAGAGAGACACCACAAACTCCAAATATACAGCAGCAGGCGTCAGGGTTGGGATCGAACCCACGACCTCCTGCGTACCAGGCGAGGTAGTTAACATCTCATAGCCACCGTGATGATGATGAGAGATATACACGAAAACTCCAAATATACAGCAGCAGGCGTCAGGGTTAGCATAGAACCCACGACCTAGCCTGGCACACCAGTCAACCCATAACACCTGGGGTCTGTCCCGTGACCTCGTGCACCTAGCCTGGCACACGAGTCAACCCATAACACCTGGGGTCTGTCCCGTGACCTCGTGCACCTAGCCTGGCACACCAGTCAACCCATAACACCTGGGGTCTGTCCCGTGACCTCGTGCACGTAGCCTGGCATACGAGTCAACCCATAACACCTGGGGTCTGTCCCGTGACCTCGTGCACCTAGCCTGGCACACCAGTTAACCCATAACACCTGGGGTCTGTCCCGTGACCTCGTGCACCTAGCTTGGCACACCAGTCAACCCATAACACCTGGGGTCTGTCCCGTGACCTCGTGCACCTAGCCTGGCACACCAGTCAACCCATAACACCTGGGGTCTGTCCCGTGACCTCGTGCACCTAGCCTGGCACACCAGTCAACCCATAACACCTGGGGTCTGTCCCGTGCACCTAGCCTGGCACACTAGTCAACCGATAACACCTGGAGTCTGTCCCGTGACTTCCCGCCAGCAGCGAGCATCCCACACTTCAGGTGACGGCTTCAACGTGCACCTAGGCTGGCACGAGCGCTGTGGTGACGTCACCAGCACCGAGTGGCGAATGGGGGCTATTGCTGTTGGGAGTGAGTGTGTGTGTTCTTTCTATTCGGAGCGGTGGTGTAGCGGTTCGCGCTACGCTGCACTACGAACCTGGCGACCCGGGTTCGATTCCCGCTCACGGCCAACACCAGTGACGATTATCTGAACCGGTCTTGGGCCTCCCCTAGGTCGGCTCAGCCTAAAATGAGTACCTGGTGCGATGTGTAAACATCGCCACTCGGGAGACAAAGGCGGCGAGGAGTGGTGCTGGCCACTCAGCCCCCCCTATAGGTGTTACTCGCTAACAGCACTTGCCCCAACAGTCTGTTAAGGTTATACGGGGGATCTTTGTCTTTGTTTTTTCTCTCCCTCCTGCTGAGCGTGGGTTCCCTCTCGGTTCTCCGGCTTTCCTTCGTCCCAGAGCTAAACCCACTCGCACCGTGAAGCTGCTTTCGGACAAACTTCCCGATACCTGCAAATCACTCAAGTTCATTTATTATTATTTTCAAGTTCATTTATTAGGTATAGCCCTGTGAGCTATTCGGCTCTTGAATCGATCGGGTTCCCCCGGCAGCATTGTCGCCCCCCCCCCCTATTACGACAACCCGGCATGACCCTCTTGAAAAGAGTCTTGCGAAAACAAGCGTGTTCGTAATATCGCCTGGTATACAGGAGGTCGTGGGTTCGATCTCGACCTTGACACCTGCTGTATATTTGGAGTTTGTCTCTCTCTCCCCGTGGTCGCGTTGGATTTTCTCCGGGTCCTCCGATGTTACCCTCCACATTTAGAGTAATTGACCGATGTAAATGTCCACATGATATAAGCCACTTTGTCAAGCCCAACATTTATGGGCAGGTCGATTTGAAAAAGAGCTCAGTGGGACTTACCTGGTAAAAAAGAACCCAAATGTTTAGTTTTAATAACCAACACCATCATTAGTATCATCGCCTTACCATACTGTAGGGGCAAGTGCTGTTAGCGAGTGGCACCTATGAAGGCCGGCACCGCCCACGAGGGGGTGGGTGGCCAGCACCACGCCCGGCCGCCTTTGTCTCCCCAGTGACAACGTTGACACATCGCACCTGGTACTCATTTGAGGCTGAGTCGACCTAGGCGAGGGCCTTGGTCAACATCAGATGATCGCCACAGCTGTTGGTGACCGTGAGCGGGAATCGAACTCGAGCCTCTGATGGGGATGAGTGCCGCAGCGCACACACCGCTGCGCCAACACCCCACACACAGTACACACAGTACACACACACAGTACACACACACAGTACACACACAGTACACACACACACAGTACACACACACAGTACACAGTACACACACAGTACAGACACACAGTACACACACAGTAAACACACACACAGTACACACACAGTACACACACACAGTACACACACACACAGTAAACACACACACAGTACACACACAGTACACACACACAGTACACACACACACACAGTACACACACAGTACACACACAGTACACACACACAGTACACACACACACGCAGCACACACACACAGTACACACACAGTACACACACACAGTACATAAACACAGTACACACACACACGCAGTACACACACACACAGTACACACACACACAGTACACACACAGTACACACACAGTACACACACACAGTACACACACAGTACACACACAGTACACACACACAGTACACACACACAGTACACACACAGTACACACACAGTACACACACACAGTACACACACAGTACACACACAGTACACACACACAGTACAGACACACAGTACACACACACACAGTGCACACACAGTACAGACACACAGTACACACACACACAGTACACACACAGTACACACACACAGTACACACACACAGTACACACACACCCACAGTACACACACACAGTACACACACACAGTACACACACACACAGTACACACACACAGTACACACACACAGTACACACACAGTACACACACACACGCAGTACACACACACAGTACACACACAGTACACACATACGCAGTACACACACAGTACACACACACGCAGTACACACACAGTACACACACAGTACACACACACAGTACACACGCACACAGTACACACACACAGTACACACACACAGTACACACACACGCAGTACACACACACAGTACACACACAATACACACACACAGTACACACACACAGTACACACACAGTACACACACACAGTATACACACACAGTACACACACACAGTACACACGCAGTACACAGTACACACACAACCAGTACACACACAGTACATACACGCAGTACACACACACAGTACACACATAGTACACACACACACAGTACACACACACAGTACACACACACAATACACACACACAGTACACACACACAGTACACATACACAGTTCACACACACAGTGCATACACACAGTACACACACAGTACACACACAGTACACACACACAGTACACACCCACAGTACACACACACACAGTACACACACAGTACATACGCACAGTACACACACACAGTACACACACAGTACACACACACAGTACACACACACAGTACACACAGTACACACAGTCCACACACACAGTACACACACAGTACACACACAGTACACATACGCAGTACACACACAGTACACACACGCACACGCGGTGTGGTTTTAACAATGTAAATCAAAAGACAACAACACAACAAGAATATCAAAGAGCGGTGAAAATAGATCGCACGAGTGACATGGGGGGGGGGGTGGAGGTTGAACCGCCGTGGGTTTGCTTTGAGTTTGAGACGAACGCGGGGAGGATGATGGCAAATTCGGTGCCCTGATCATCATCCTTCTATCAACATCATCATCTTTCTATCATCATCATCATCCTTCTTTCACCACCATCATCATCCTTCTATCAACATCATCATCATCCTATCAACATCATCATCCTTCTATCAACATCATCATCATCCTTCTATCATCATCATCCTTCTATCAACATCATCATCCTTCTATCACCACCAGCATCATCCTGAAATTGCCATCATCATCATCTATTTGGTGTTTGAACATCCTAACACAACTGTTTTATTGCCGGCAATGGTAAGACCTATTATTACTACGTGTCACACTTTGATACTGGGAAAAAAGGCCCCATGATATCATTATTATCCTCCTATCGCCATCAACATCGTTATCACCCCCCCCATCACCCCCCTCATCTCTCCTATCACCGCCCCCATCACCCCCCTCCTCCCTCCCATCACCCTCCATCACACCTCCACCCCATCACAGCCTCCATCAACCCCTGCTCCGTCCCATCATCTCCCCCTCCAGCATCACCGTCCCCATCACCGCTCTCCCTCCTCCTTACCATCACTCCCGCCTTCCCATCACCGCCCCGCCCTCCTCCCTCCCATCACCTCCCCTCCACCCACCATCACCGCCCCCATCACCCCCCCCTCCTCCTTCCCATCACCCCCTGCCTCCCCATTACCCCATCCTCCTCCATCCCATAACTCCCCCTCCCCCATCACCGCCCCCATCACCCCCCCCCTCATCCCTCCCATCACCTCCCCTCCACCCACCATCACCGCCCCCATCACCCCCCCCCTCCTCCCTCCCATAACTCCCCCTCCCCCATCACTGCCCCCATCACCCCTGCTCCTCCCTCCCACATCACCCCCGCCTCCCCATCACCGCCCCCCATCACCGTGGCGGTGGAGGCGCGTGTGAGTGCGGGTGATGAATGCTCTCGCCCGGGATGAGAATTGATCACAGGCGCATGGACCGATCTCTGTATGTGTGTGTGTGGGGGAGCGGTGGCGCAGCGGTTAGCGCTGAACCGCGCTACGAACCCCGGACACTCGACTTTCGTTCCCGCTCACGGCCACCACCGGTGACGATTATCTGAACCGGTCCTGGGCCTCTCCTAGGTCAACTCAGCCTCATATGAGTACCTGGTGCGATGTGTTGGCATCGATCAAAGGGAAACAAATGCGGCCGGGCGTGGTGCTGGGCACCCACCCCCTCGTGTGCTGTGTTGGCCTTCATAGGTGCTCGCTAACAGCACTTGCCCCTACAGTCTGTTAAGGCTACACGGGGGGTCTTTGTGTGTGCTGTTGTCTTAGTGTGGGGAGCGGTGGTGTAGTGGTTAGCGCGCTGCGTTACGAATCCAACGACCGGAGTTTGGTTTCCAGTGACGATTATCTCAACCGGTCCTGGCCTCTCCTAAGTAGACTCAGTCGAAAATGCGTACTGTACCGGGTGCGATGTGCAAACATCAGCATTGGGGAGACAAAGGCGGCCGGGCGTGGTTCTGGCCACCCACCCCCTCGTGTGCTGTGCCGTCCTTCATAGATGCTCGCTAACTGCACTTGCCCCAACAGTTTTGGTAGGCTACACGGGGGATCTTTCTATCTGTAGTCTGCATATATATATATTGTGCGTGTCTTTGTGTGTATCTGTGGATGTCTGTGTGTCTGTGTATCTGTATCTGTGTGTGTACGGGGAGCGGTGGTGTAGCGGTTAGCACACTGCGCTACGAACCCGACCACCGGAGTTCGATTCCCGTTCACGGGCAACACCAGGGACGACTATCTGAGCCAGTCTTGGGCCGTTCTCCTAGGTCGACTCAGCCTTAATTGAGCACCTGGTGTGGTGTGTAAACATCGTCACGAGGGAGACAAAGGCGGACGGGCGGTCGGGCGTGAATCCCGACCACACCACCCTGCGGCCTTCATAGGCGCTCCTCGCTAACAGCACTTGCCCCAACAGTCTGTTGAGGCTACACGGGGGGTGGGGGGAGGGTTACATTTATCTTTATGTGTGCGCGCGCGCGTGCGTGCGTGTGATAAACACGCCGCGCGATCACTCAGTGATTGGTTGCTTGCCTCTGTGGACCGCAACCTCCCGTGACCCGAGTTCGATCCCGAGCCACGCGTGTCAGGACTCATTACCGCATCGGCGATCAACCCTCCCCATCCTCCCCCGGGGTAGCTCGGCCTCACGGAGTTTGTGAGCGCCTATCAACCCCGCGCCTCTCGATCCCCCCCCCCCACATCCACACACCACACCCTGGGGCACCACACTCGGCGCAGTCAGTAGCTGACTTTTTTTTTTAACTCGACAGTCTCCACTCAGAATCGATGTCAAATTTGCAGCGATTCAGAGTCGCGGGTAATATACCTTCACGATTGCCAAAGCTCTGCGTTGCTACATGGGGATGTTTTGTTCAATTTCCTCATTGGTTGGTATCGATTTGAAAAAAATATAAGATTCCTCCTCCTCTGATCCCGTTTGTACCGTCCCCCGACGATGGCTCCAGCGTCCTCCGCTCCGCCGATGGTCGCATTCCAAACCCCGACAGGCGAGTCGCGACACACCAGACACCCGGCCCATGTCACCATCTCAGGCATCTGGGGTTCCGCGAGTCATCTCCACCCCGTATCTCGTCGATAGTGCTGCCGAGTGGCAGGAACTAGCTGCAAAAGGGTGGACTAGCTCAGGTACATAGTGGAGGACGTTGGCACGCCGGGTAATCGCGGCCGAAGCGGGTTCCTCAGCATGGACGGGTTCCATCCAGGAGATCGAGGTACGTGTCCTAGTCGACACAGGTGCCTCCACTACCATTATTTCTGATGTTATTGTTTTTATTTGTTGCCGTCGAGGAACAAGCGTGTTAAACCGGTGGTAAATGCATGCATCGCGGCGAACGGAGGGAGTATGGGGATCGTAGGGCAGATAGAGGTCCGCGTCGAGATTGGCGAGATCGTGGTGGTCGGACCTGTGTTCATCTCGAGGACACTGGCGGTGCCCTGCCTCTTGGGCACTGATGCTCCTTAAAATCCTGATTGATCAGGGGTGCGTGGAAATGCCGTCGGGCCGTCGACTGTTTTTTTGTTGCAGTCTCCACACAAAAGTGCGGTGGCGAATGTCACGGTCCAGGCCTTAGCCAGGGACTTGGTGGAGATCTCGCCGGGCTCGCAATTGTCGGTATCGTTACGCTACCACAAACAATTGCAAATTGCTGACCCTGAGGCGAGCGTCCTCTTGACTCCGTCTAATACGGCTACCCGTGGCCTGGCGCTGGTTGGCGCCCAAACGATCCTTCGCCTGAACCAGGAGCCGTTTTTACAGGTGCTCAATGCAGGGCCGGGAATGGCTGTAGTTCAGGCGGGGGCGGTGCTGGCTCACGTGACGACCGCGTGTTGAGAGGGTGCCGGGCTGGCGCCCGCCGGGATTGTGGGCGCGGTGGATCGGGGTGTTGGATCGGACGAGAAGTGAGCAGAGGCGTTGTGTCAGGAAAACCCGCTGTTGTCCCCGGCGCAGCGGGGAGAGTTATGGTCGCTGCTGCGCGAGTTTTCGGATGTATTCAGTTGCAACACCGCATTGACATGGGGAAGGCCAGTCCGATTCATCAGAACTCGTATCGGTTGAGCCCACGGGAAAAAGAGCCTGTGCAGCAGGCGGTAGAAGAGATGTTAGCTGCCGATATCATTTCTCCTTCTACCAGCCCTTGGGGTACGCCTGTGGTGCTGGTTAAAAAGCATGATGGCAGTCTAAAGTTTCGTGTAGATTTTCGTAAACTAAATAAGGTCTCAGTGGCCGACGCGTACCCGCTCCCACGCATGGATGACTCACTAGATGCATTGTCCGGTGCGCATTTTTTTTTATTCGCTTGACTTGTTATCGGGGTTTTGGCAACTTCCCTTTGAGGAGTCGTCAAAGCCTAAAACTGCATTCTGCACGCCCCAGGGACTGTTCCAGTTTAATTGTCTCCCGATGGGATTGCATTCTGCCCTGGCCACATTTCGGCGGCTTATGGAACTCGTCTTGGCTGGCCTACAGTGGGACTCCTGCCTCAGCTACTTGGATGATATTATTGTGTTCAGCCGCACTTTCAAAGAGCACCTCAAAGCGGTTGCGATCTGTGTTCTCTAGGATGCGATTGGCTAATCTGAAATTGAAATCCGCTTCATGTTATTTGCAGCAAACCTCCGTGCGTTACTTGGGTCACATCGTTAGTTCCAATGGAATAGCCACGGACCCTGAGAAAACGACGTGCATGTGAGATTGGCCGACCCCAAAGTCCGTGGGTGAGGTGCGCAGTTTCGTTTGGTTCGTGTCGTACTATCGTAGATTTGTGCCGCAGTTTGACATGGTGGCTAAACCTCTTCACGCCCTGACTGCCAAGAACCAAAAATTCAAGTGGGGGGTGGAGGAGGAGGCCTTTCCAACGCGCCCCCACTCGACTATCCGGATGTCTCCCTGCCGTTTGTTCTGGACACAGACACGAGCGACATGGGTATAGGAGCCATCCAATTTCAGGTTAAAACTGAAGTGGAGAGGGCAGTTGCGTATGGCAGCCATGTCTTGTCCACCTGTGGAACAGCAGTACTGTGCCACTCAAAGGGAACTCTTGGCCGTGGTAAACTTCGTACAACAGTACAGACCTTATTTCTATGGCAGGGATTTTGTTGTTCACATGGATCATGTGGACATTCAGTGATCCCTACGAGTGGACCCTCCTTTCGGCCAGCTCTCACGCTGGCTGGAAATTCTTCAGGAGTACTCATTCTGAGTGATATACCGTAAAGGGGTGCAGCATTGTAAGGCTGACGCGTTATCCCGCCTGCCCCAGGGGGCACGCTGTGCATGATCGTCCGGCGTTGGCCGTTGTAAACCTCTGGCAACGGGGCCTCCAGCCGTCATAGCGGCGCTCGATGAGGGGGAGCCCGCTGAGGTGGTCGCACCAGGGGACAGTGTTTTAAATCTTACGCGTGCCGAGTGGCGGCGGTTACAAATGGAGGATGTGTCCCTTATGGCTTTGCGGCATCACGCTGAGTTGGGGCACAAAGAGTCTGCTCCCACTGACGCCCTGCGACCGGTTCTTCAGGACGGCCTTTTTATGTGGTGGGATGAGGGGCTGCATTGTCACCGCATTGCAGAGGTCGCAATCGGGTACCCGATACCCGTACCCTACCCAATACCCGGCTACCCGTACCCGGCCAGGTATCGGGTAGGGTACTGGTACGGGTAGGGTACGGGGTACGGGTACCCGTTTGCGACCCTGGTGCGGCCGGGTACGGGTACGGGTAAGGAATCAAAATCCGTTTGCGACCTCTGCCGCATTGTGGTTCCCACCGCCTTTCGGGGCAAATTGACACGGGTGTGCATGAGGACAAATTGTTACATCTCGGGGTGTAGAAGACATTGTTGACATTGCAGCGTGACATTTATTGGCCGGGAATGTTGTGCGATGTGTACTACTTGATTAAGGGTTGTACGGACTTCATGCGCAGGAAGCCGCCACTGCGGAAGTCCCGGCCTCCGTTGTAGTCCATCTCAATGTCGTGGATTAACGAGTTGGTCACGCTCGACATTCTGGGACCCTTCCCGGCCACGCAGCGGGGGAATACATTTTTCCTGGTTGGGGTGGAATATTTTTCTCGGTGGCTGATGGCCTGGCCCGTTGCCCGACCAATGGGCCTCTTCCATCACCGATGCGTTTTTGCATGGCTACATAACGGATAAGGGGGCCCCCCGAGCAGCTTCTCATGGATAAGGGGCGGAATTTATCATCGAAGCTGCTGCGCGAAGTTTGTGATGCGCTAGGCACTAAAAAGATCAGAACGTCAACATACCATCCCCTAACGTATGGTATGGTGGAACGCCTTCAAAGAACCCTGACATCCATGCTCTGTCAGGTAGGCCGCGCGGCTCAAACCGATTGGGATCTGCATGTTTCGGGAGTCCTGGCGGCATACAGGATGGCTCCCCACGTTTTCACGGGATTTTTGCCGTTTTTCCTCATGTATGGGAGGGAAAATAAACCCACCATGGAGGTTCAATTGGGCCTGTCAGTGAACAAGTGAAAAACCTCCTTGCCTACGCCCCTGGAAATTAGGCTAAAGCGCGTTTCGGCAGCACGGGAAGCGGCCAAAGTGGACACCACCAGAGCACAGGCTGCAAACGTAAAGAATGTGGGGTGGCATGACCATGTGCTGTCATGGGCCGTAGGGGACTGGGCATGGTTGCACTACCCGCAGGTGCCATTGGGAACGTCCCCTAAATTGCATCGGCCATGGCAGGGTCCCCCCGTGGAAGTAGTGGAGGTTAAACGGCCGCAGTACGTGCGTATATGGGTGGGCCGCCGCAATTGGGTTGTCCATCCGTCGCAGTTGAATCCTTATGTTCCTCCCCAAACTGACACCTCATCTACAAGCATTATACGGCCGGTGTCTGATGTGTCCGACGAGCCGGGGGAATGGGCCACGGAGAGCGTGCGTCAGAAGAATTGTGTTGTGCCGCCCACTGTTTCCGAGCCCCTGAAGTTTGGGGGGTCACGAGATCTCGCCGAATACGAGGGACCGCCGGCTACAACGCGGCCATTGTCACCTAAGGAGTTGGAGATGGAACCGACTCCTTCTGGGCTTTTATGCGAGCCCACATCACCTGCGCCGAATATGAAGTTTGCCCCCAAGGATGGACCGGCGTCGAGGATCCAGTCGAAATGTGCTATGTTCCGATAATAGGAATCTCCCTGTGTGTATGTGTATGAGGGCGGCTTGGGGTCAGGGTGCGTGCATTATACGGGGGCGGGGGGGGGATTATCTGTTTTTGTCCCTTTTCTCCCTTTCTCTCTTCTCTCCTCTCCCTACCTCTCACTCTACATTTCTGAGTCGTGGCTTGGGTCTTCCTTGTCGGTCACGGATTGTTCTGCCCTAACGAAAACATTGTCTTTATCTTCGATTTGTTTTACTGTTTCATTGCAGAATTCTTCTGCCTGACGTCTTTTGATTTTGTTAGTATTAGCCGGGACGGCTATCTTTTAAACATGGGGGGGGGGGTGATGTAGTGACAGGGTGCCATCTGTTGACCAGGAGGGATAATTACTCGTATGGGTGCATATATAATAGCCAACCATAAGGGGGAGCCGTTACTGGGCTAAAGGTCAGAGGTGGGGATCAGTCGAGAAGCTCCAGAAACTTGCTCGAAGGTTCTAGAAGGAAGCATAGCCGGAGGCGGGGCTTGGCCACGCCGAAGAGTATATAAGGGGGACGTAATTGGAGGTTCAGGGCTGTCGTGGGGGTCCGGGTCCTTGCTGCCGTCGTTGTCTTCACCGTCATCTCTTTTCCATCGCTTGGCCGCATGGCCGATCCGCTGTATGGCTCCCAACGTCGTCGTGACTGTATTAGTTAGCCAGCTATACAGTTAGACGTTGGCGCTGGGGCTATATGAGTGGGTCAGCCATGCGTAGCCCAATATATATGCCGCTCAGTGATTGTGCCTGTAAAGTGTGAGAAATAAACAAGGAGCCCTCGCAAGTGGCTCACTACACATACACACTTACATACATACAATTACACACCCTAACCCACACATACATCTACACACACACTCTCAACACTATATCAGTACACTCATACATACACACACATTCATGCACACGTGTTCACACACGCTCACCTACGCTCACCCAGACTAATGAAATTAGATTGACACACGCGCGCGCACACTTTCACATGTAATATCTCACTCTCTCTCTCACACACTCCCACCTCTACCCGCAAGCCTCTCTCTCTGCAAAATTAAATTCAAACGTTCTCTCTCTCTCTCACACACACTGCAATAACACACACAACACAAAAACAACAGCAGCCGCCGCTAAGTGGCGGCAGCGTCACCCACGGCGCTTGTGCCAGGCTAGGTGCATTCCGAGGCCACGTAAAGTGTCGAAGGCCCCCTGGCAGGAGGTCACGAGACAGACCCAGGTGCTATGGGTTGACCCACTGAGATGATTGGCAGATGCACCAGCTGTTCTGCAAACTGTGTCTTGGTGTGGTCTGGGACTGTTTTTGCTATTGCTTTACTGCCTTTCTCCAACTAGGGAATTGATGTACTAATGCAATTTGAACTTATATGGAATATTTATTTATTTAAGGGGCTGCACGGTGGTGTGATGTTATTTTCCTCGCCTTGTATGCAGGTCGGTGGTTCAATCCCGACCCTAATGTATATTTAGAGTTTGTGTGTATTTCTCTCCGCTTGGAGATGTTAACTACCTCGCCTGGTATACAGGAGGTCGTGGGTTCGATCCCGACCCTGACGCCTGCTGCTGTAAATTCGGAGTTTGCGGTGTCGCGTGGATTTTTCATCCGGACCCTCCGGTTTTCCCTCCACGTTTAGAAACATGCGTCGAGTGTATTTCGATTATTTTGCTGCTATAAATTTCCACGCGACAAGCCACTTCGTTGAGATATAACACTGGTCTACGGCCAAAATGCTTCCGAAATAAATGGAGTCCAACTTTACTAATTCTGGGTCACTGAGAATGGAAATTATGCTCAAAATTGCTGATTGGCTCTTAGTTTCCAAGATATGCTACTGGGTGTGTATATACGACCGTTGACTTGCGAATGGCAGAGGATAAGTGAGTTATAGAGGGAAGGGTTCTCAATTTAAACCAGAAATGACTAAAATACATATTTGACTGGATCTACGAATAAATATATGACTGGGTTTGGACAGTACTTGCTTTTGAGCAAAACAATGAATGATGCAATCTAAACCTGGTAATGCATCATACATGATATAAATTGCATCATGTTATTCATAGAAGTCATGGATGATGCAATCATAACTATGCTTACATCCTTCTGCTGAACAAATTGCCCTATATCAGCTCTATAAATCATACAGTGTCGTGCTCTCTAATTTGTCAGTGTTTGATTTTGCAAAGGGACACATTTCTGTTTAGCCAAAGTGATCAGAGATGCCTCGTACTTGTGTGTACACCAAAGTAGATGACTTCTGCTATGTTTGTGGTGAAGTGACTTTTTGCATCACAAAACCACAGTATAACCACTATGGTCAAGAAAGCCTATCACCTTTATTTTGGCTGCAAAATTGTTGATGTGGGCCCCACACACATATGCTGCAACACTCGTGCAACAAATCAGAAAAAGGAAATATATGTCTTTTGCAGTGCCAATGATTTGGAGAGAGCCAACAGATCATATCAGCATTTGTTACTTCTGCATGGCGCCTCCAGTTGGGAAAGGTGTGTCAAAGAAGAAAAAGTGGACTGTGCATTATCCAAACATTCCATCAGCTATACGCCCAGTACCCCACGGAGAAGGACTGTCGGTTCCTGATGCACCAGAATCATTCTCGCTTGAGTCAGACGAGGAAGAGGAAGAAACTTCTGGTCCTGAACCGTCAAGGTCACGTGACCCAGATTTTCTCCCATCATCCTCTTCTGAACCACACCACCTAACACAATGTGAACTGAAAGACCTTGTCAGGGATTTGGAACTACCCAAGAGTAAGGCAGAGCTGTTGGGCTCCAGACTGCAGCAATGGAATCTCCTGGCACGTGATGTTAGGGTTTCCATGTTCCGTGACCGTCAAAAGGATCTTGTGCCATTCTTCATGGAAGGTGATCTTGTCGCCTGCAACAACTTCGATGGTGTGATGGCAGCCCTCAACATTGTTCATGATCCAGATGAGTGGAGACTGTTCATTGATTCATCTGATATGAGTCTTGAATCTGTTTGGCTGCATAATGGAAATGTTTTGCCATCAATTCCAGTTGGTCATGCAGTTCATATGAAAGACACCTCGGACAACATGAAACAACTTTTGAGGTGCATATACTATGACGAGCATCAGTGGCAGCTTTGTTGCGATTTGAAGGTTGTTGCTCTCTTGCTTGGTCTGCAGCCTGGGTACACAACGTACCGCTGTTTTCTCTGCGAATGGGATAGTCGTGCGAGAGATACCCACTACATCAAGATAGATTGGCCACTCCGACAGTCATTGGAGCCTGGGAGGAAAACTGTTCAGCATCCAGAACTTGTTGAATCAAGGAAGATTTTGTTACCACCCTTGCACATTAAGCTGGGTCTGATGAAGAACTTTGTCAAAGCCATGGACAAAACACAAGTGGCTTTCAAGTACCTCCGTGGAAAATGTCCAAGGTTACATGATGCTAAGATAAAGGAAGGTGTCCTTGTTTCATTTGACAGTGCACAGCGTGTCAAGGAAAAGACGGCACATTTTCTCGGAAGCATCAAGGCAGACAACGACAGGGAGTTGCTGGAAAACCTCCTCAAGGCATACAAAGCCTTGGTTGCAACATGCCACTAAAGAAATCGTTTTTGCACTCTCATCTAGATTTTTTCCCACCGATCTGCGGAGCAGCGAGCGACGATCATGGCGAGCGATGTCACCAGGACATTGCGGCAATGGATTATCGCTATCAGGGTAAATGGAGCCCATCATTGCTTGCAGACTATTGCTGGACAGTGACAAGAGGATGCTCCATTTAATGAATACAAGAGACAAGCCAAGAAGTGCCGTGTCGACATTGAATAAGGCCTGAACTATGTACTTATATATGTATACTAGTTTTGTGTCTTTTGTTTCATAATCAATTGTATTTATATAACCTTTTTGCATGATTTTTTAAAAGTGTTACATGAACATGACAGGTGACATGTTATCATATAAAGCAACCATGAACACGTGAAATGAGCTAGGTTTACAATTTATGAGTAAAGCCCCCCCATCTACACAATATACAGTAGCCAATCAATCTAGATTTGAAGTTTTCGTGACTGCAGGGATCCATACTCTTTGGTTCTTTCGGTAAAGTCACGTCGGTATAAAATACCTACGTGACTTTACCGAAAGAACCTAATCAGTTGTTTTAAATGTCATGTTTGAATTCAGCACGTTAAAATCTATAATTAACAGCACATTTAATCCCTGAAGCAGACGACGTCTAAAACATGTAGACCAGTGTCATTTACGGCCAGGCCACTCCTGAAAATTAGGTAATAGCTGTGTGGGGTTTAACCGGTAAGGTAAACATAGTTTAGTTTTATTTGTAAAAAAAATTAAGTGATTTACCTTTCGATTTAAAGCTTTCGTGACTGCAGGGATTCATCTTCTTGGTTCTTTTGGTAAAGTCACGTAGAAGGGAAATAATACAATAATAAAAATAAAACATGATCAAATACAATTATTACGACGTTTCGGCCACAACGCAACAGGGCTGTCCATTCGGACGCTGTCTTTCCGACAGCCCTGTTCTTCACCTGAGGACGGCTGCTTGCGTTGTGGCCGAAACTTGGAGAGAATGTTATTTTATTATGTTTTATATTTATTATTTTATTATTTCCCTTCTACGTGACTTTACCGAAAGAACCAAGAAGAAGATAAACATAGTTTAGTTTTATTTGTAAAAAATGTAAGTGATTTACCTTTCCTGTACTTTGCTCTCCTATCATGTTTTGTATTGTTTGTCAAGTTTTGACCCACCCCGACTGGACATCAGTGAAAAAGAGATGTATAGCTCATCAGATTCCTCCAGTATGAATAAATAATCTGATTTTGATTGTTGTAATTCAATCGCCCGGCGTCCTGCTCGTTGTTGTGAGCGGTTGCAGGCAGTTTGAGGCGGTTGCAGGCAGTTTGAGGAAGTTACAGGGATTTTAAAGCGGTTTAAGGCAGTTTGAGGTGGTTGCAGGCAGTTTGAGGCGGTTGCAGGCATTTTGAGGCGGTTACAAGTAGTTTGAGGTGGTTACAGGCAGTTTGGGGTGGTTACAAGGAGTTTGAGGCGGTTGCAGGCAGTTTGAGGCGGTTGCAGGCAGTTTGAGGTGGTTACAGGCAGTTTGAGGTGGTTACAAGGAGTTTGAGGCGGTTGCAGGCAGTTTGAGGCGGTTGCAGGCAGTTTGAGGCGGTTACAGGCAGTTTAAGGTGGTTACAAGGAGTTTGAGGCGGTTGCAGGCAGTTTGAGGCGGTTACAGGCAGTTTGAGGTGGTTACAGGCAGTTTGAGGCGGTTGCAGGGAGTTTGAGGCGGTTACAGGCAGTTTGAGGCGGTTGCAGGCAGTTTGAGGCGGTTGCAGGCAGTTTGAGGCGGTTACAGGCAGTTTGAGGCGGTTGCAGGCAGTTTGAGGCGGTTGCAGGGAGTTTGAGGCGGTTGCAGGCAGTTTGAGGCGGTTGCAGGCAGTTTGAGGCGGTTGCAGGCAGTTTGAGGTGGTTACATGCAGTTTGAGGTGGTTACAGGCAGTTTGAGGTGGTTATAGGCAGTTTGAGGTGGTTGCAGGCAGTTTGAGGCGGTTGCAGGCAGTTTGAGGTGGTTACATGCAGTTTGAGGTGGTTGCAGGCAGTTTGAGGTGGTTGCAGGCAGTTTGAGGCGGTTGCAGGCAGTTTGAGGCGGTTGCAGGCAGTTTGAGGTGGTTACATGCAGTTTGAGGTGGTTACAGGCAGTTTGAGGTGGTTGCAGGCAGTTTGAGGCGGTTACAGGCAGTTTGAGGCGGTTACATGCAGTTTGAGGCGGTTGCAGGCAGTTTGAGGTGGTTACATGCAGTTTGAGGTGGTTACAGGCAGTTTGAGGCGGTTACAGGCAGTTTGAGGCGGTTACAGGCAGTTTGAGGCGGTTACAGGCAGTTTGAGGCGGTTACAGGCAGTTTGAGGTGGTTACAGGCAGTTTGAGGTGGTTACATGCAGTTTGAGGTGGTTACAGGCAGTTTGAGGCGGTTACAGGCAGTTTGAGGCGGTTACAGGCAGTTTGAGTCGGTTACAGGCAGTTTGAGGCGGTTACAGGCAGTTTGAGGCGGTTACAGGCAGTTTGAGGCGGTTGCAGGCAGTTTGAGGCGGTTACAGGCAGGCGTCCAGTAGTTTCGAGTATCAGGGTTCAAATTCAGGAGCGGAGCCGCTCCGACTTGCCGGGTTGTGGATGCATGGATCGTCACGGGGGTTAAGGAGGGAGGACGTAGCGCCTGGTCCAGAGATTCGCGGTTCGAATCCAGCAGGCCGCAATTGCTATTACTGCGCCCCCCCCCCCGCCGCCCCCCGGGGGTCCGACTCAACCCCCCCCCCACAGGCTCCCCGCCCCCCTCCTGGCTACCCCCCACCCCCCGGATGAAATTTAATTAAAGAGAGAGCGGTATTTCTCGAGTGAACCTATGGGGGTGCCTGTGGTGAAGGTCGACTCAGCCTCAAATGAGTACCTGGTGCGGTGTGTAAACATCGCCCCTGGGGAGACAAAGGCGACCGGGCGTGGTGCTGGCCACCCACCCCCTCGTGTGCCGTGCAGGCATTCATAGGTGCTCGCTAAGAGCACTTGCCCCACAATTCTATTGAGACTATACGGGGGATCTTTGTCTTTGTGTGTGAGTGTGTGCGTGAGAGTGTGTGTGTGTGAGTGTTATGTAATAGATATGCTGTGCGGTAGAGGGGAGGCTGTGGGGAAGAGAGATTGATGGGGCAGCAGAAGATGCATCAGCCACCCTGCTTCTATCATATTAAATGTACAAAGACAAAGAACCCCCGTGTAGCCTGAACAGACTCTTGGGGCAAGTGCTGTCAGCGAGCTCCTATGAAGGCCGGCACGGCAGACAAGGAGGGTCGGTGGCCAGCACCACGCCCGACCGCCTTTGTCTCCCCAGTGGCGATGTTTACACACCGCACCAGGTACTCATTTGAGGCAGACTCAACCACCTGGAGGCCCAGGACCGAGTCAGATAATCATCATCGGCGTTGGTGGCCGTGAGGAGCGGGAATCGAACTCGGGTGGCCGGGTCCAAAGCGCAGCGCCAACTGCTGCGCCACCGCTCGTGAACGCCGTGCTCGCACCTCGTTGTTCACTGCGACAGCCCGAGGGGGGAGGGGGCGGGGGGCACAGCCCGGAATGGATCCGGCTCATGATGGATCGCCTCCTCACACGGGAGCACATCCACAGCCAGGCGTACACAGCCACGTGTCCACCGCCACGCGTCCACAGCCACGTGTCCACAGCCATGCGTACACAGCCACCCGTCCACCTCCACGTCTCCATCACCACGTGTCCACCACCACGCGTCCACCACCACGTGTCCACCACCACGTCTCCACTGCCACGCGTCCACCACCACGCGTCCACCACCACGCGTCCACCACCACGCGTGCCGCCATAGGAATGTTTAATTTCCACCACTGGCGCTGCAGGGCTGTGAACAGGAAGATGCCTCGATGCTCACCGTGGACCCAGGAAAGCCTCGCCGAGTCTCAAGACCGCTTTTCAGGAGGGTCCTGCTCAGTGTTCGGAGTGAGAATCGATGCCACCGGGGTTGCTGTTTGGCCGATGGCAGTTCCACTGTGTCTGTCGGGCTTCAGCTCTGGGAGGAGAAAACCGAAGAACCCGCGGGTAACCCAGGCGGAACAGTGGGGAGAGAGAGAACACGCACACAGACTCGACTCGCAGAGAGAGCGAGAAAGAGGCGACCGAGTCGGGAGTTGAACCGGAGCGTCGTCACTGCGACAGATTCAGAATCTTCATTTAGACTGGAAGAATCCGATGAGCCGTGAAGCTCTTTTGCATATGTATGGCCCGCACAGCGTCCCGGCCCTTAGAAGGACAAGCGGGACGAGGGGGTCCAGGGTCCTAAGCTGGCTGGTCTTGGGTCTTGAGCTGTGACTGGCCCCCATCGGCCAGGGAGCGGCCCTTTTATGCCTCTTGCCCATCGAGGGGTGGGGTTGTGTGTGCCCCCAGATACCCCACAGAGCACACACAGCCCCCCGTTGGTGGCGCCAAGGGGTTTAGCTGTCTGGGTTGCCTGGGATCCTAGGGCCTGGCGCCGAGGGCTTATCTGTCTAGGATCCTAGAGCCCCCAGCAGCCCCTCCCCTCTTGGGCCCCTTCCTTGGGGGTCCGAGCTACCTGCAGATGGGCCCTGTCCACCACTGCTGGTAAGTGTGGCCCATCTATGGCACTACACATAGATGCGGGTCCCAACGTTGTAACAACAAACGATGCCAAAAATACGATATGAGTGCAACGTATAGGCAAGCTAAGCAAGTCACGAAAAAAAAACAAATAAAGCACCTGAGTACATCTTCTTGGTTCTTTCGGTAAAGTCACGTAGAAGGGAAATAATAAAATAATAAAAATGAAACATAATAAAATAAAAATCTAAAAATAAATAAAATATAGCACGTGAGTACATCTTCTTGGTTCTAATAAAATAATAAAAATAAAACATAATAAAATCAAAGTAAAAAAATAAAACATAATAAAATCAAAAGAAAAAAATAAATAAAATATAGCACGTGAGTACAAATTACGTAAGTACATGCATTCCTGCCGATTTCTTGCTGCAACACCAAATGCATTCATGGGCAACGTCCTGCAAAACAACAGTCCCAGACCACAGCAAGGCAAAACAAAGCACTCCCTCAATAACCATGCGCATGAAAGTTTAACTATCGATACTACACTGGGTGGCGATGAAAGTCACAAATCACGTTGGCAAATGTGGCTGCGTCCAGCACGAATTTTCTACGACGGGATATTTTCGAGGGAACATTCACGAAGTTAGCGGAGGAAACGAGGTTATTCCAAAAAAAACGTTGGTGATGCAACGGCGAAGGCTTTGTCAACTGATTCCAATTCTTATTGTTGTGATAATTAAAGGGCAATTATATGGACGTCTTAGGTTTCTTGGGTTTGACAGTGTGGTTAACGGTGTAGCTAACTGTTGCACAGATTATTTACCAATAAGGAGTTTCCGGATGGACGGAACTTTCGTTGCTATCGATCCCACACGGGGAGGGGGGGGGGGGTAAGGATCGCCTCGCCACTCCGCGTGAATAGTGAGGGATGAGTGAGCTCGGGGAGTGGGAACTCGTGAGATGCAGCGAACTGGAGTCATCACCCAAACGACTTCACCTCCAGAGATTCATTCCCGGTGGGAGATCCTTACCCAGATGCATGGGACTCTAGAAACCGCTGCGTGCGGTGGTGGTGGTGGGAGGGGGGGGGGTAGCGGCGGGGGGGGGGGGCTCTCAGTCAGTGGTGGTAATTCCACGATACCAAGGCGTGACTCAGTCCATCTACTGAGATCGACCCCACAGAGTCTCGCGTTTAATCCCCCACCGTCTCTCTCTCTCTCCCCGTGTCTCTCTCTCTGCCCATGTCTCTCTCTGCCTGTGTCTCTCTATCCCCGTCTCTCTCTCTATCTCTGCCCGTCTCTCTCTCTCTCTGCCCGTGTCTCTCTCTCCCCGTGTCTTTCTCTCTGCCCGTGTCTCTCTCTGCCCGTGTCTCTCTCTTCCTCCCCGTGTCTCTCTCTGCCTGTGTCTCTCTATCCCCGTCTCTCTCTCTCTATCTCTGCCCGTGTCTCTCTCTCTCTGCCCGTGTCTCTCTCTCCCCGTGTCTCTCTCTCTGCCCGTGTCTCTCTCTGCCCGTGTCTCTCTCTTCCTCCCCGTGTCTCTCTCTTCCTGTGTCTCTCTATCCCCGTCTCTCTCTCTCTGTCCGTGTCTCTCTCTCTCTGCCCGTGTCTCTCTCTCCCAATGTATCTCTCTCTACCCATCTCTCTATCCCAGTGTCCCTCTCTCCCCGTCTCTCTCCTCGTGTGCACGTCTTCTTCGAACGCTGGGGAGCCGGACAAGCCCCTCTCTGTACCAGCGTGGACGGCACCCTCGTGGTGTTCACCTTCTGAAGCGCTCGCTCGTCACCGTGGCGTGCGCGATGACCACCACTACCATCACAACCACCACCACCACCACAACCACCACCACAACCACCACCACCACCACGTGGCTTTTCTTTCGTGTTGTGCGCGGAGCATTTAGCGCCACAGCGCGTGGACTTATAGCGTTTATTTGTTTGTGTTGCTGGTGACTTTGTGTGTTTCATATCGGAATCACATCCGGTGCTGTTGTTGTTTAAAAGTCAAAAGTCTCTCCCCGTCGCTCAGTGAAGTTTGTAGACGAGACGGCGGCGACTCGGAGAGAGAGAAAGAGAGGCACCGCCCCAGTGCACGCTGGAGAGACAAAGACGGCCGGGGGAGTGATTAATTGTTGGCTGCCTGTTAATTGTTAGGCGGCGATCGCGAGCGATCAGCCGAGGCGGGGAGCCTCGTGCGGCCTTGACACGCGCTCATTTCACGCGGCCGCACGCCACTAATTACCATCACGCCGCCCCACGCACCCTCCCCCCCCACCCCACCACCCTATCAGCCCCAATCGATGACACCCGCTCAACCCTCCCTCCCCATCCCTCACGAGGGAGTGAGGGATGGAGAGGGTGGGGGGAGTGTGTGGGGGAATGGGGATGAATGGGGGGGGAGGGGCGGAATTTGGTGGAAGTGTCTGTGGCGGTTGGGAAGGAAGGGAGGGAGATGGAAGAGAGGCGAGTTGGAGATGGGAGGAGGCCGGGGGGAACGGTGAGAGCGTGGAGGAGAGAGAGTGTGGAGAAGAGAGTGTGCAGGAGAGTGTGGAGGAGAGAGAGATTCTGCGAGACGGAGTCTGTGTGAGAGAGAGAGAGAGATGGGGAGAACGAGTAGGAGACGTGTGGATGGGAGACAAGTCGAGAGAATGTGTCTCTCTGCCTGAGATCCTGTCCCGCTCCCGTGCTAGGCAGACGCGACTCGCCAAGTCGGCTTCTTGACTCAACACATTCTACCCCCCCACACCCCACCTATTTCTCTGTCTCCGTGAAGCTTCGACTCGTTCATAACAAATGTTCCGATTAGGCCACGGAAATATCCTGATAAAGTAGTTTGTGTGGAGTAACCCTCCACCACTCGACCCAGCAAAACAATCATCACGAACCTGCTTCCGTTCCACCGTAAAACAACCTGCATCTCTTCTCCCGAGTCCTTCCTGCTCCTGCTGCTTCTCCCTGCGCATGTCCCCCAGCTAAGACCAGGCCCCACCCCAACCCCTATCACCACCCCAACCACTATCACTACCCCTATCACTACCCCTATCACTACCCCAACCCCTATCACCACCCCTATCACTATCACTACCCCTATCACTACCCCTATCACCACCCCAACCCCTATCACCACCCCTATCACTATCACTACCCCTATCACTACCCCTATCACTACCCCAACCCCTATCACTACCCCTATCACTACCCCTATCACTACCCCAACCCCTATCACTACCCCAACCCCTATCACTACCCCTATCACTACCCCTATCACTACCCCTATCACTACCCCAAGCACTATCACTACCCCTATCACTACCCCAACCACTATCACTATCACTACCCCTATCACTACCCATATCACTATCACTACCCCTATCACTACCCCTATCACTACCCCTATCACTACCCCAACCACGATCACTACCCCTATCACTACCCCTATCACTACCCCAACCCCTATCACTACCCCTATCACTACCCCAACCACTATCACTACCCCTACCCCTATCACTACCCCAACCACTATCACTACCCCTACCCCTATCACTACCCCAACCCCTATCACTGCCCCTATCACTACCCATATCACTATCACTACCCCTATCACTACCCCTATCACTACCCCAACCACGATCACTACCCCTATCACTACCCCTATCACTACCCCAACCCCTATCACTACCCCTATCACTACCCCAACCACTATCACTACCCCTACCCCTATCACTACCCCAACCACTATCACTACCCCTACCCCTATCACTACCCCAACCCCTATCACTGCCCCTATCACTACCCATATCACTATCACTACCCCAACCACTATCACTACCCATATCACCACCCCGACCACGATCACTATCCTAACCACTATCACTACCCCAACCACTATCACTACCCATATCACCACCCCTATCACTATCACTACTCCAACCCATATCACCACCCCTACCACTACCCCTATCACTACCCCAACCACTATCACTACCCATATCACCACCCCTATCACTATCACTACTCCAACCCATATCACCACCCCTACCACTACCCCTATCACTACCCCAACCACTATCACTACTCATATCACCACCCCTACGACTATTACTACTCCAACCCATATCATCACCCCTACCACTATCACTACCCCAACCACTATCACTACCCATATCACCACCCCTACGACTATCACTACTCCAACCCATATCACCACCCCTATCACTATCACTACCCCAACCACTATCACTACCCCAACCCCTATCACTACCCATATCACCACCCCTATCCATATCACCACCCCTACGACTATCACTACCCCTACCCCTATCACTACCCATATCACCACCCCTACGACTATCACTACTCCAACCAATATCACCACCTCTACCACTACCCCAACCACTATCACTACCCATATCACCACCCCTATCACTATCACTACTCCAACCCATATCACCACCCCTACCACTACCCCTATCACTACCCCAACCCCTATCACTACCCATATCACCACCCCTACGACTATCACTACCCCAACCACTATCACTACTCCAACCCATATCACCACCGCGCCTATCAGGTGCCAACACCAGCGAGGGGGAGGTGAATGCAGTCACACAAGTTACAGTGGATCATGTTGATCTGAGAACATGCAGTAACCACGATTTACACTTAACGGACCATGATTCACACTTAACGGACCGTGATTTACACTTAACGTATTGTGATCTGACTCATAATCAACGTTTTTGGGTTTAGATCGCGTTATTTATAAATGTGTCGTAACCCTCCACCACCCGACACGGCCAATCAGCAAAAAAGTGTCACGTTGACAAAAGATAAAATAGTTCGCTGCTTTAGCCCACCGGTGTGTTGAAGCGTGAAACCACAACATTTACAATTTTTGAGTAGCACGACGTTTCGCTGGTAATTGCATCCAGCATCATCGGGCAATTCGCCAGAATGGTGAGGCTCTGCTCTGGCTCCCGGTCTTAAATAGAGCAGCAGCAGGGTGACGTCATCATTAATTCATCAATATTGGTCGCGAAAGCCTACCCTGCATCATCTCCTAGCCACGTTTGGCCGCGCACGGCGTGACAGAAGCACAGCCTACGTAGAGTACACACATTGTGCTAATATGAGGATTGGGGCCGTCCATAAATGACGTAACGCGATTTTAGACGATTTTTGACCCCCCCCTCTCCTTCGTCACACGGCGTCACAAAAAGTCAGACCCCCCCCCTCAAATATGACGTCACAAAGCTCTGCCTCCTCCCCCAAAATAAATATAAAACATGCTTCAAATCGCTTTAAACTATTGTCATTGTAGTGCGTATTTAATGTGGCGCTGCACTCTGATGTTGTAGGAGAAAACATTTATGAAAAAACGTCTATTTAATTAAGTAGAACGTGTTGTCTATATTTATTTAAAGTTGATGTGACGTCACATTTCTCAACCCCCCCCCCCACATCGTCACACATCGTCACAAATGTCTGACCCCCCCCCCACCCAGGTGCGTGACGTCATTTATGGACGGCCCCATATGCAGTATATATTGCCGTTAAGGATTAGCCACAGCTACTCAACATATGGTAAACCTGCACGCGCATGTAATTAAACAGGGTATTAATAATACGCTTTCAATCAGCACTAACTCTGTAGCTATCAGAACGCTTCAAACAAATTTTTTTAAGCGTTCTCTCAGTTCCAATATATTTTGCTAATTAGTCTCGGCCAGTGTTTATTAGTTTCACACTAAACAACGACATTGCCAAAGTCAACTGGATGTCCTTGTCGGCACGCATCGTCTGAAACTCATATTTCTGTGGTGGATTTGTTTTGTCTCAGGGGTCAGCAACCTGCGGCTCCGTAGTAGCACGTGGTGGCTTTTTGGCTGCCCCCCTTGCTGCTCTTTTGCTGCCCCCCGAGTGGGCAGCCGTCTTTTGAAGAGAAAAAAAACGAATTTTTAAAAATTCGATTCTTGACACTCAGGCAGTCCCCGATTTCACGGCGTCACAGCAAGTTCCTGGAGACGCCGCCGAAAATCGGAGCCCCTACTTTCCCATCGACGCAACGTCACCGTCTTGGTGACAACAACATGTTTTACAGTCAAACTGGAGAGTAACTCGAGGGGGGGGGGGGGGTGAGGGTTAAAATGACTCAGAATAGACGCAGCAGGGGCAGCAGCCCCCTAGACTCGCTGCCAGCAACTGGCAGCCCCCCTAGGGCGAATCACGCAATCGGCGCCCCCCCCCCCCCAAACTCCAAGGGTAATGATCGTGGGCTGAGGTTTTTTTGGTAAATGGGGGGAACTTGTTGACCTCTCCCTATGTCTCGTTTACTCTTTTTTTGCTGGCGTCTTTTTTTTTTGAAACAGAGGCATAAACACATTGTCCTGCGGAGGGAGCTGGTAGGAACGTTGGGTTGCTCGGTCAATGGCCAGGGTCAACGGCGGCGTGGTGTATTCCGCAAATATGCCCGACTGTGAGGGCGGGCACAAGCCGGCGTGAGTAGGTTAAACGTTGAGTTTTATAAGGGCACCACGGGGTAACCAGCCCCTCCCCACCTAGCCCCACCCCTCCCACCCCCCACCCAGCCCCATCCTCCCCACCCAGCCCCTCCCGACCCTCCCCACCCAGCCCCTCCCCACCTAGCCCCACCCCTCCCACCCAGCCCCATCCTCCCCACCCAGCCCCTCCCGACCCTCCCCACCCAGCCCCTCCCCACATAGCCCCACCCCTCCCACCCCCACCCAGCCCCATCCTCCCCACCCAGCCCCTCTCGACCCTCCCCACCCAGCCCCTCCCCACCCTCCCCTCCCAGCCCCTCCCTCCCCTCCCCTCCCCACCCAGACCCAACCTCCCCACCCAGCCCCTCCCCACCCTCCCCTCCCCACCCAGCCCCTCCCTCCCCACCCAGCCCCTCCCCACCCTCCCCTCCCAGCCCCTCCCTCCCCTCCCCACCCAGACCCAACCTCCCCACCCAGCCCCTCCCCACCCTCCCCTCCCCACCCAGCCCCTCCCTCCCCACCCAGCCCCTCCCCACCCTCCCCACCCAGTCCCTAACCACCTAGCCCCTCCCCACCCAGCCCCTCCCCACCCTCCTCTCTCCACCCAGCCCCACCCCTCCCATTTTTGAATGCAATAATGCCCTGTGGGCTGGTGGAACCAGGAGGTTCCTACCAGTATTATTCGGTTCATCCGTCCGTCCGTCTGTCCCGACTGATATTTCTTAGATGAGATTCAAAAAGGAGAGAGAGAGACATTTTCAGAATAGATTTTTGCACGCCACCACTCGGCCATATTCGAGTCCGACGTGCGGCAATTGACTTTGTTGCAGCAAGTATAAACAAGATTGTACATCAATAAATTCTCAGAAATGTTGAGAAATTAATTACGATGCACGGTCCCTCCGTGTGCGCACGGGGAATTGAAATAACGATGATGGTCTATATTTAATTCGTATGTTTTTTTTATTATTAAAAAATGTTCTCGAATGTAAAGCCCCCCCCCCTACATAACTTGGCGCCCGAGGTGACATCCCTCGTTCGCCTCTACGGACAGGGAGTCCGCATTTGAGACGCAGTTTATTCCGTCACCTGTTTTGTTGAATTAGGTCACTCACTAATGTGTGTTGCCAACTGCCGTACGTGTGTTGAGGTGCAATTTACGACTCCGAGGCAGGTTGCTGTTAGGGGCTCACGCCACGTTTATTTAAGAGCTTACGCCAAGTTGTTGAGAGCTTACGCCAGGCTGATAATGCTCATGCCGAACCAGCACCCCCCTATCCAACAACTCCCCAGGGGACAGGGTACTGGGATCCCTACACCCCGACTAACTCGCCTCTCCACCCTGCCCCGGCCCGGGACCACCCCCAACCTCGGCCGGTCGGGCGGAGTAGCCTCCCCTAGCCTCGTGTGAGGATCAACTACCCGAGTCTCCACTCCTACGCCCCTGACGACCCCCCGGTTCCATCCCGGGTCCCCCTTTAAATACCCCCCTGGGGCATGACGTCACCATCCTCCACGGCCCGCCTGACGTCACGTCCCGCGACGCCACTCTCTCCGAGGGCGCGTGTGACGTGATGTCACCCACTACACCTCTGCACGTGTAAACCTACTGTCAGTATAACACGTAAGGAGGCTTTCACGACCAATGTCATTCATAATAGAGGCGTTTTTGGGTTAGATCGCGTCAATATATGAATGTGTCGTTAAAACCCGCCACCACCCGACACAGCCAACTAGTGAGGGCTGCCATGTAAACAGAACGTGGCCAATTCACTAGGACAGCACTAACCGGTGTGTGTTGGAGAGCCAAGCCATATTTACAATCTGAGTACGACGCTTCGCCTGATTAAGCTAGCTGTAATTACTGGCGAAACGTCGTACTCAGATTGTAAATGTTGTGGCTTGGCTCTCCGACACACCGGTGATGCTGTACTAGTACACTACACTATACACTACTATACACTACTATACACTACACTATACACTACACTATATACTACACTATACACTACTATACACTACACTACTATACACTACACTACTATACACTACACTATACACTACACTAGACACTACACTACTATACACTACACTATACACTACACTAGACACTACACTATACACTACACTATACACTACTAGACACTACACTATACACTACACTATATACTACACTGTACACTGCACTGTACACTACACTGTACACTACACTATACACTACACTTATACACTACACTATACACTACACTATACACTACACACCAGTGCTGTACTAGTGACGAATTGGCCACGTTCTGTTTATGTGACAACCCTTACGAGTTGGCTGTGTCGGGTGGTGGCGGGTTTTAACGGCACATTTAGATATTTACGCCATATAACCCAAAAACCTCTATCATGTATACCTGCTGTGTCTGTGTACCTGTGTACACAAGTCACTCGGCGTTTTGAGGCGGTTCTTGAAGTATTCTGGTCAAAGGGGGAAGCTGCGCTACGAACCCGCTCATGCCCAACCAGAGGTCGCAACCGGGTACCCGATACCCGGTAGGGTACGGGTACGGGTACCCGTTTGCGACCCTGGTGCGGCCGTGTACGGGTAGGCCGTGAGTCACTGGTGAGTAACCGTTTGTCACTCATTTCCCAACGTCTTGTTTCTTCTCACAATTCAAGTTCCTAGAATCAACCCACCCGCGCCTGCAACATGGCTTCATCCCAGAGGTCGCAATCGGGTACCCGTACCCTACCCGATACCCGGCCGGGTACGGGTAGCCGGGTATCGGGTAGGGTACGGGTACGGGTACCCGTTTGCGACCCTGGTGCGGCCGGGTACAGGTACGGGTAAGGAATGAAAACCCGTTTGCGACCTCTGTGGCCAACGCCAGTGACGATTATCTGAACCGGTCCTGGACCCCCCCCTATGTCGACTCAGCCTCAAATGAGTACCTGGTGCGGTCTGTAAACATCGCCACTGGGGAGACAAAGGCGGCCGGACGTGGTGTTGGCTACCCACCCCCTCGTGTGCTGTGCCGGCCTTCATAGATGCTCGCTAACAGCACTTGCCCCAACAGCCTGTTACAGGCTATACGGGGGACCTTTATCTTCGTAGAAGTAACTCTGCGTTGCGAGGCGGCTCACGAAATATTTTGTTCAAGGAAAGAAAAACACAAAAATGCCTCGACTACTTCTTATTATTTTGAAAGAATGCCGACCCCTGCTTTCGCCTCGCGCAGCACAGCATTGGCCACATGGACGATTGATTCCGTCGACAGCTTCGGCAATTCATCTTTAGTATCTTCTTGGTTTTTTCGGTAAAGTCACGTAGAAGGGAAGTAATAAAATAATAAAAATAAAACATAATAAAATAATTCTCACGACGTTTCGGCTACAACGCAAGCAGCCGTCTTCAGGTGAAGGAAACCAAGAAGATGAATCCCTGCAGTCACGAAAGCTTTAAATCGAAATCATCTTTAGTATGTTATGTACCGTGCCAAATCTTAGTCGGACTTTTTTCGTTATTTTTTCCCCCCCCAAAAATCTGCCTCGTTGATATCAGTTACTCCCTCGATGTACGGCTATTGATGGTGTGGGAGGTATTGGTGAGGATGAGAGAGAAGGAACGCGAGAGAGCGTGTGGGAGAGAGTAGTGAGAGAGAGAGAGACACGATAGTGGAAGGGAGCAGCGGCCGGGAGCGTGCGGAGAGAAATGGAGAAGAGACGTGCAGGGAGACTTTGACTTTTAAACAACTTTTATTACCGCCAGCAGCAAAAGCACTGGAGGCAATTTCAATATGAAACACACAAAGTCACCAGCAAACAAATGAAAACAAACGTTACAAATCCACGCGCTGTGGCGCTGAAAGCACCGCGCACAACACGAAAGAAAAGTCACGTGGTGGTGGTGATTGTGGTGGTGGTTGTGGTAGTGGTGGTTGTGGTGGTGGTGGTCATCGCGCACGCCACGGTGACGAGCGAGCGCTTCAGAAGGTGAACACCACGAGGGTGCCGTCCACGCTGGTGCAGAGAGGGGCTTGTCCGGCTCTCCCCAGCGTTCGAAGAAGACGTGCACATCGCCAACGTGTGTCCAGTGTTCAGAGGCCTGCTTAAGGCGCTGCTCCGGCTGGAGCACGCGTACCACACACACGTTGACGTGCAGAGGAAGAGAGCGACACTGAGAGGCGAGCTGAGAGCGTGGGAGAGCACGGGGAGGGTGGAGATTGAGCATGGGGAGAGGAAATTGGAAAAGCACTGGGAGTGACAAGGGAGAGAGCACGGGGGAGAGGAAAATGAATCACAAAGTTGTAAGTCAGAGAGAGAGATTTACAGAAAGGTTGCTACACAGTTTCAGCTGCACTGCATGCGCTCTCTCTCTCCTCCCTTCCTAGCTCTCGCTCTCTGGAGAGAGAGGGGAGTTTGCCTGATTAGTGTAATTAGGCACGAGCATTTGCGTGGCATTTAAAAGAGAAGGAAAGAGACAGTGGCGAGTTGTGGGGGAGGGGAGAGGAGGGCGAGTGAAGACAGCATGGGGAGAGATAATTTGCGAGTGAAATAAGTGAGAGTGTGAGAGAGGGGAGAGCGTGAACATTGAGTGTGAGGGCTGAGATTGCATTTCGATTTAAAGCTTTCGTGACTGCAGGGATTCATCTTCTTGGTTCTTTCGGTAAAGTCACGTAGAAGGGATATAATAAAATAATAAAAATAAAACATAATAAAATAATTCTCACGACGTTTCGGCCACAACGCAAGCAGCCGTCCTCAGGTGAAGAACAGGTCTGTCGGAAGGACAGCGTCTGAATGAAACACCACCACGCTTGGAGCGTATATTTAAGCTGGGTTGGAGGGGGAAGAGCGCCTTGACAAAGGAATTTTTCCTCTTGATATGCAAATGCTTTTGTCAAGGCACTCTTCCCCCTCCAACCCAGCTTAAATATACGCTCCAAGCCTGGTGGTGTTTCATTCAGACGCTGTCTTTCCGACAGACCTGTTCCTCACCTGAGGACGGCTGCTTGCGTTGTGGCCGAAACGTCGTGAGAATTTTTTTTTATTTTTATTATTTTATTATTTCTCTTCTACGTGACTTTACCGAAATAACCAAGAAGGCTGAAATTGCGTTCACACTTCCAGCAACTCTGATTCCCTCTCTCCTCTTGCAACTTGTTTTCTGCTCCCTCCCTCGCCTCTCTCTCCCTCTGGCCTCGCCACTGCGTGCTGCAGCGATCACGAACCTAGTTGCTGTACCTGCCACGGCAAGACACGACGCAAACGAATCGTAACGGTGGCGGACGCACCTCCGCTCAAACGGGAGGGGAGCAGGCCCTGTGAGCCAGCGCTGGGGCATGGACATTCCACGTTTAGTTGACGAGCACCGGTGCATCCACAGGAGGAGCCGCTGTCTTGATCTGATTGGTTGTCCCACGGAACGATTCGCTGGGGGATAGAAGGTGGGGGCGGGGGTGGGGGGGGATGTCATCCCACCACTTTGCCCCCCCCCCCGCCTAGCGATCTCCACAGTGGGGGGGGGGGGGAGGGGGGGAGGAGGCGGGGGAGGAGGAGAAGGAGGGATGTCGGGGGGGGGGGGATAAGAACGGGGGAGGAGGATGAGGAGGGAGGGCGTGGGGGGGGGTAAGCAGGGGGAGGAGGAGGAGGGAGGGAGTGGGGGGGATGAGGAGGGGGGAGGAGGGGGCGGAGGAGGAGGGAGGGCATGGAGGGGGGAGGAGGAGGGGGGGCAGGAGGGGGCGGAGGGAGGTGAAAGTGGGGGGGGGGAGTAGGGGAGGGGATGAGGAGGGGGGAGGAGGAGGGGGTGGAAGAGGAGGGAGGGCATGGAGGGGGGAGGAGGAGAAGGGGGGGCAGGAGGGGGCGGAGGGAGGTGGAAGTGGGGGGGAGTAGGGGAGGGGATGAGGAGGGGGGAGGAGGAGGGGGAGGAGGAGGAGGGAGGGTGTGGGGTGGGGGGCGTGGGGGGTGTGGAGGGGGTGGAGGAGGGATGGAAGACGCGGCGAGTTTGGATTTGAGGTGCGCACTTTGAAGAGCGTCTCCTGTGGAGACCCGCCGGAGGCGAGGTGGGTGACACCACTTCCAGGCCGACACGGGAGGGAGCGAAGGAGCACGGGGAGCAGGGGGAGGGTGGTGGGGGGGGGGGGAACCCCGTGACCTCGGTTGGTGATGGAGGGAACAGCGATTGCTGCAGGGAGAGGGAACCACAACAACAACAACAACATTGATCACCACCACCAACGAAGGGGATGATGATATCGATCAGGGGTCGTCAACCTGCGGAACCGGAGCCGAATGCGACTCTTTGGCTGCCCCCACGTGACTCTTTGGCTGCCCCCCCACGTGACTCTTTGGCTGCCCCACGTGACTCTTTGGCTGCCCCCCCACGTGACTCTTTGGCTGCCCCCACACGTGACTCTTTGGCTGCCCCCACACGTGACTCTTTGGCTGCCCCCACACGTGACTCTTTGGCTGCCCCCACACGTGACTCTTTGGCTGCCCCCACACGTGACTCTTTGGCTGCCCCCACACGTGACTCTTTGGCTGCCCCCACACGTGACTCTTTGGCTGCCCCCACACGTGACTCTTTGGCTGCCCCCACACGTGACTCTTTGGCTGCCCCCACGTGACACTTTGGCTGCTCCCACGTGACTCTGTGGCTGCCCCCCCCCACGTAACTCTTTGGCTGCCCCCCCCCACGTGACTCTTTGGCTGCTCTCCTTGCGGGCAGCCATTAAACGAAGACACCCCCGTAAAACTTAAACGTATTTTAACGTAAATATAAATAATTAAATATGGGTAGAGAAATTAGGTGACTGTGGAATGTCTTGGGGACGACAAAATGCACAAAGTCAAACCGTGTTGTTAAAGCATCAACTAAGAGAGGAAAAGACAATAAATAGACGCAAGTGTATTCCATCACCTAATTTGTTTATTAAAGCCACAATGTGTTGTTGTTGTTGTCGTCATCTGCTGCTGTACACCTGCTGCTGTGTTTGTGTACAAGTTGCTGTGTGCGTGTGTGCATGCCATCGCGTGCCTAAAAGCTTCTGTTTGGCCGCATAGAGGGGGCTTAAACGGGCAGCACGACACGGGCTGGATAAGAAATTGAGCTGATGCGGTACAGGAGGACGTGGAGCTGAGTGGACTTGCCGATGACTGGTACCAGCGGTGTCAAGATCTTCAGCTGGGACTGCGACTTCCGGCTCTCCAACAGATCCGAGATCTCCCCCAACAGGTCCGGAGCTTGCAGTGTGGTCACGCCGATTCGTGCAACTACTCACTCAACTACTCCTCCAACTACTCACTCAACTACTCAATCAACTACTCATTCAACTACTCATCCAACTACTCATTCAACTACTCATCCAACTACTCATTCAACTACTCATTCAACTACTCATCCAACTACTCACTCAACTACTAATTCAACTACTCACTCAACTACTCATTCAACTACTCACTCAACTACTCACTCAACTACTCATTCAACTACTCACTCAACTACTCATTCAACTACTCATTGAACGCCGTTTCTAGCGCCCTTCGATTATTCATTCAACACCGTCCCCAACTCCATTCGACTGTTCATTATTATCTTATATTTACAAAGCGCCTTTATCTTAGGCGCGTTACAAATGGTTGTGCGTGGTACAATGAGATTAGTTAAATGGTACGGTGAATGGGGATATGGTATGAGTAGGGGGGTTTAGTGGGTACGGGAATTACTGCGGGTACCTCGGGATGGAGGGGAAGGATGGGCCAGGAAGAAGAAATGGGGGGGGGGGGGGTCTTGAGGGAGGAGCGGAAACTAGACACGGGGTAGAGTCCTTCTGGCTCCATGTGGAGGGGAAGCTTGTTCCAGTGGGAAGGGTGCAAGTCGGGAAGAAGAGGAGATAAAAGGGTGGATTGTGCACAAGGAGATGGCGGAATGGTGAGGAGCAGTGGGAGAGATTGGGAGCGTGGCGTGCGGGAGGGGGACACAGGAACAGACGAGAGAGGCGCGGTAACGGTGGGGCAAGGCCGTGGGGAGATTTAAATAGCAGCGTAAGGGGCCGTCCATAAATGACGTCACGCACCTAGGGGGGGGGGGTAAGACATTTGTGACGATGCGTGACGAAGGAGGGGGGGGGGGGTTGAGTGTGCTGATCTTAAAGGTGCATTGAAAAATGTTGATACTCCGACTGATGCTCATGCTGTTGTGGAGTGACTCATGCAGCTAGCTATGGCTGCAGAGTTTGGTAATACATGTTGTTGACATCGTTTATTGTGAAAATTCTGTCACAGTTCCTATGATCAATGTTTCATTGCTTTTATGGCTTTATTTTGGTGATTTTCGAAAAGTGTTTTGGTTTGGCCATGTTTGTTTGTTGTAGTACAGAGTTAGACTGATGGCCTTAATCTAAGTTGTCTTGTGGTTATTGTTGTTTGACTTGCATCCCACTGGGATTTTTTTGTTGGTGTACGGTGCTTTTTCTGCAATATTTTGCTGTCTTTTCTTGGATTTTCTGTTTGCACTTAGTCACTATAAGATGTTTTCTTGCTCATGTTTTTGTTTTTTGTTTGTTGCGGTTGCACCCGATTCAAGAGCCGAATGGCTCACAGGGCTATACCTAATACATGAACTTGAACTTGAGAAATGTGACGTCCCATCAAAATGTGACACTTTAAATAAATATAGAATTGTTAGAACAACACGAATTGTTATAACAACAATCCTACAGCATCAGAGTGCAGCGCTACATTATATACACACTACAGTGACAATAGTTTAAAGCGATTTGAAGCATGTTTTATTTTCAAAATGTAAATATGGTTTTGGGGGGGAGGGCGGGCAGAGCTTTGTGACGTCATATTTGAGGGGGGGTCTGACTTTTTTGTGACGCCGTGTGACGAGGGGGGAGGGGGGGTCAACAAAAATCGTCCAAAATCGCGTGACGTCATTTATGGACGGCCCCTAAGGCGTTTGAGCAGACACCGCTAGGAGCTGGGCAGGCCCAGTTGCACTTGTATAATAGGAGATCAGTGTGTGGGTAGGTTGTAAGCGGAGCGTGCAGACGCGTTCTGGATCTGTTGTAGTGAAATGGACGCATCGGCTGGGAGACCGAGGAGGGGCGAGAAATTGTAGTCGTCTGACCGAGAGCTGATGGGTGAGTGTATTAGTAGGGTGGCGGCAGAGCGGGTGATTGAGAGGGCGTATTTTTTTGCGAATGTTCACGAGGTGGAATCGATAGGTGCGGGTGAGTGGTGGAGATGTGAGAGGCGAGGGCCGCGGAAAGGCCGTAGGGGACGCTGAGGTTACCGGCAGAGTGGGACAGGGGGGTGATGGTTCGGGGGGGGGGGGTGGAGGGGGAAGAGCACCTGGGTTTGATGGCAAGCGACATCCGACACGGACGCTACTGCAAGGATTCATACTCTTCGTTTTTTCGGTAAAGTCACGTAGGTAAAAAATGAAATAAAAATGTATAAAAATAAAATAATAAAAATCACGACGTTTCGGAGGCAACACAAGTCTCCGTCCACAGATTTGCTGTATAAAGTGAGGCAGGGATTCCAAGATGCAAGCCCTTAAATACAAGTTAAGGGGGAGGGGGGGGGGGGCTTATCAGAATGTGGTAGCAAATGAATGGAACGTATCGGGAGGGGGGAGGGAGCTTATCAGAATGTGGTAGCCAATGAATGGAACGCTAACTTCATTCAACTCCGCTCGCACACAGCAAGCTCAAAAGCAACCTCTGTTCAACGCAGTTACGCACAGCACTGCACTGTGCCATTCCACACATATCTGCCTCCATATTCAACACAATCGTCTGCAACACAATTCCATTATTGATGCAACGCAGTCGCCAGTAACATAATTGTATTCCGTGAAGCTGCTCCCGGTATTCAAGTGGACACAGTTGCCTCTCACGAAGTATAAATCAGCAACTCAACACAACCCGCGAGCATTCAATGCAAGATAGTAAATTCCATTCCACAAAGTTGCCCGCAGCGTCATTCAATCACGGCGCAACAGTCGCTCCAAACAAACTTGAGTTTCAACATAGACTCCCGTAATATCCAATTCAATACAGTCACCCCAACATACACCACTTAATTGTTGATCCATTACAGTTGCCACTAGCTTAGTTCCGTTCAACCAAGTTGCTCGCAACATTAGTTGCGACTCGTCGCTGTGGAGGACGATTTTTAATCCAACACGGTGACCGCGACATCGTTCCGATCTCTGCATGAATCAAGTTGCCTCCAGGGTAGAGTTGCCACCCGTCCCGGTTTGACCTCGGACAGTCCGCGATCGAGCGTGCGCGTTCGGGCAGCGGGGATTGCATTGCACCGAGATCTGGTGGCAACGTGGTGTTGAGCTGTTTTTTCTCCTCCCCTCACCCCCCATTGGATGCTGCAGGACACCGATACACGTCGGGGGAAACACGTAAAGTGGCCGGGTCTTCTTCTTCTTCTTGGTTCTTTTCGGTAAAGTCACGTAGAAGGGAAATAATAAAATAAAATAAATTAAACATAATAAAATAATTCTCACGACGTTTCGGCCACAACGCAAGCAGCCGTCCTCAGGTGAAGAACAGGTCTGTCAGAAAGACCTTTACCTGAGGACGGCTGCTTGCGTTGTGGCCGAAACGTCGTGAGAATTATTTTATTATGTAACATTTTTATTATTTTATTATTTCCCTTCTACGTGACTTTACCGAAAGAAGCAAGAAGATGAATCCCTGCAGTCACGAAAGCTTTAAATCGAAATGGCCGGGTCTTGTCTGTGGAAGAGGTGGGGCCACTCTACGCTCACACCGACGCAGTGTGCACATTCATCAGCTCGCCTGTCTCCCTTCAACGCGGTTTGCGCCACAACATCGCCCCGGTTCAACAAATCGCCCCGGGGCAAATTCGCGTTCAACAAATCGCTCCCCATTCACAAACCCAAGCTCATCACCGCGCCGGATAGCACCCACGTCAACTCAACGCAGTCGCCCCGCAATCATTTCAAATCATTGCGGTCAACAGTTGCCCCGGCCGGAGTTCAGTTCACCACCGTGAGGAGGTTCCAGTCACACTCGGCGTGTGCACAGTTGACGGCTCGCGTCGCTCTCTCACTGTGTCTCAGCCTCACTGTTTTCTGCTGTGTGGCGTGTTGTTGTGTGTGAGTGGTGTGTGTGGTGTGTGTGTGTGTGTTGTGTGTGTGTGGCGCTGTGTGTGTGTTGTGTGTGGTGTGTGAGTGGTGCGCGGTGTTGTGTGTGTGTTGTGTGTGTGTGGTGCTGTGTGGTGTTTGTGGTGTGTGTGTGGTGTGTATGGTGTGTGTGATGTGTGTGTGGTGTGTGTGGTGTGTGGTGTGTGTGGCGTGTGTTGTGTGTGTTGTGTGGTGTGTGAGTGTTGTGTGTTGTGTGTGTGTTGTGTGTGTTGTGTGTGGTGTGTCAGTGGTGCGGTGTGTGTGTGTGTTGTGTATGTGGTGTGTGTGGTGTGTGTGGTATGTATGTGGTGTGTGTGGTGTTTGTGGTGTGTGTGTGGTGTGCATGGTGTGCGGTGTGTGCGGTGTGTGCGGTGTGTGGTGTGTGTGGTGTGTGTGGTGTGTTTGTGGTGTGTGTGTAGTGTGGTGTGTATGGTGTGTGTGGTGCGTGGTGTGTATGGTGTGTGGTGTGTGTGTGGTGTGTGTGGTGTGTGTATGGTGTGTGGTGTATAGTGTGTGTGGCGTGTGGTGTGTGGTGTGTGTGTGTGTGGTGTGTGTGGTGTGTGTGTGGTGTGTGTGTGGTGTGTGTGGTGTGTGTGTGGTGTGTGTGGTGTGTGTGGTGTTTGTGTTCATACAGGGTGTCCCAAAGGTCAGGACGCATGAGGTTATTAAACAGTATTTACTTTAACGCATCACAAAGGGTACATATAATTTATTTTAACAAGTGCTAAAAATGGACTACCATCGTTAACATCAATGCATGATGCATGAATTCGGAGAAAAATGAAAAGAAAGACCTCACAGAGAGATGTGGTTTGACGACGACATCACGAGGGATTGGTGCCAGCAAAGATGTGGCCCTGACTCGAGAAACATTGCCACGTGGCAGATGACACGTGGAGACAACGTTACTCGATGTGCAATGGACACCCCACGGGGCTCTCTGCCCACGGGATCGTGATGATGATGATGCGTGCGTGATTTTTTTTTCTTTTTGAAATTAATTCAGGACTGTAAAAACAAAATGACACGGTGTTATATTTGAACATTCATCAATTGTGTTTGGTCTCAGTTCTTGGGTGGAGTGTTTGTTGTTGTTTTTAAATATCATCCGAGAAGGAAGAATAAACACATTAACTTGAAGAATAACATAATGAAAGTATTTTAACGCGAGTGTTAAAGTTAATGAAGTCACCCACATTTCTCCATGACCCTGTGTTTGGGGTCACGCTGTACACAGGTGCTGTGTGCAGGGTGGAGTGCCTGGTGCCTGTGTCAGATCAGAGCCTGAGTCCAACCTCGACCCCAACGCCCCACCTCCCCTCCCCCAAACCGACCCCGTGCCCCCCACTGAATCTCCCCTCCCCCAGACTGATCCCGTGCCCCCCACTGAATCTCCCCCTCCCCCAAACCGACCCCGTGCACCCCACTGAATCTCCCCCTCCCCCAGACTGATCCCGTGCCCCCCACTGACTCCCCCCCTCCCCCAAACCGACCCCGTGCCCCCCACTGAATCTCCCCCACCCCCAGACTGATCCCGTGCCCCCCACTGAATCTCCCCCAGACTGATCCCGTGCCCCCCACTGAATCTCCCCCTCCCCCAGACTGATCCCGTGCCCCCCACTGAATCTCCCCCTCCCCCAGACTGATCCTGTGCCCCCCACTGAATCTCCCCTCCCCCAGACTGATCCCGTGCCCCCCACTGAATCTCCCCCTCCCCCAGACTGATCCCGTGCCCCCCACTGAATCTCCCCTCCCCCAGACTGATCCCGTGCCCCCCACTGAATCTCCCCCTCCCCCAGACTGATCCTGGGGGGGGGGGGGGGTTAGACTCCGACTCGATCGAAGACCGAGTGCAATGGAATTGACGCACCACGTGTTCGCTATGCCGCACGTGGCATGGCGAGCACTGTGTGTGAGTCTGTGTGTTGTGAGTCTGTGTGTTGTGAGTCTGTGTGTTGTGAGTATGTGTGTGTTGTGAGTCTGTGTGTGTTGTGAGTCTGTGTGTGTGTGAGTCTGTGTGTTGTGAGTCTGTGTGTTGTGAGTATGTGTGTTGTGAGTCTGTGTGTTGTGAGTCTGTGTGTTGTGAGTATGTGTGTTGTGAGTCTGCGTGTGTTTTGAGTCTGTGTGTTGTGAGTCTGTGTGTTGTGAGTCTGTGTTTGTGTGAGTCTGTGTGTGTGAGTCTGTGTGTTGTGAGTCTGTGTGTTGTGAGTCTGCGTGTGTTGTGAGTCTGCGTGTGTTGTGAGTCTGTGTGTGTTGTGAGTCTGTGTGTTGTGAGTCTGCGTGTGTTGTGAGTCTGCGTGTGTTTTGAGTCTGTGTGTGTGTGAGTCTGTGTGTTGTGAGTCTGCGTGTGTTGTGAGTCTGCGTGTGTTGTGAGTCTGTGTGTGTGTGAGTCTGTGTGTTGTGAGTCTGTGTGTGTGAGTCTGTTTGTGTTGTGAGTCTGTGTGTGTGAGTCTGTGTGTTGTGAGTCTGTGTGTGTTGTGAGTCTGTGTGTTGTGAGTCTGCGTGTGTTGTGAGTCTGCGTGTGTTGTGAGTCTGCGTGTGTTGTGAGTCTGCGTGTGTGTGAGTCTGTGTGTTGTGAGTCTGTGTGTGTGTGAGTCTGTGTGTTGTGAGTCTGTGTGTGTGTGAGTCTGTGTGTGTTGTGAGTCTGTGTGTGTGTGTGAGTCTGTGTGTGTTGTGAGTCTGTGTGTGTGAGTCTGTGTGTTGTGAGTCTGTGTGTGTTGTGCGTCTGTGTGTGAGTCTGTGTGTTGTGAGTCTGTGTGTTGTGTGAGTCTGTGTGTTGTGAGCCTGTGTGTCTTGTGAGCCTGTGTGTGTTGTGAGTCTGTGTGTGTTGTGAGTCTGTGTGTGTGAGTCTGTGTGTTGTGAGTCTGTGTGTTGTGAGTCTGTGTGTGTGTGAGTCTGTGTGTTGTGAGTCTGTGTGTGTTGTGAGTCTGTGTGTGTTGTGAGTCTGTGTGTGTGAGCCTGTGTGTGTTGTGAGTCTGTGTGTGAGTCTGTGTGTTGTGAGTCTGTGTGTTGTGAGTCTGTGTGTTGTGAGTCTGTGTGTGTGTGAGTCTGTGTGTGAGTCTGTGTGTTGTGAGTCTGTGTGTCGTGAGTCTGTGTGTTGTGAGTCTGTGTGTTGTGAGTATGTGTGTGTTGTGAGTCTGTGTGTGTTGTGAGTCTGTGTGTGTGTGAGTCTGTGTGTTGTGAGTCTGTGTGTTGTGAGTATGTGTGTTGTGAGTCTGTGTGTTGTGAGTCTGTGTGTTGTGAGTATGTGTGTTGTGAGTCTGCGTGTGTTTTGAGTCTGTGTGTTGTGAGTCTGTGTGTTGTGAGTCTGTGTTTGTGTGAGTCTGTGTGTGTGAGTCTGTGTGTTGTGAGTCTGTGTGTTGTGAGTCTGCGTGTGTTGTGAGTCTGCGTGTGTTGTGAGTCTGTGTGTGTTGTGAGTCTGTGTGTTGTGAGTCTGCGTGTGTTGTGAGTCTGCGTGTGTTTTGAGTCTGTGTGTGTGTGAGTCTGTGTGTTGTGAGTCTGCGTGTGTTGTGAGTCTGCGTGTGTTGTGAGTCTGTGTGTGTGTGAGTCTGTGTGTTGTGAGTCTGTGTGTGTGAGTCTGTTTGTGTTGTGAGTCTGTGTGTGTGTGAGTCTGTGTGTTGTGAGTCTGTGTGTGTTGTGAGTCTGTGTGTGTTGTGAGTCTGCGTGTGTTGTGAGTCTGCGTGTGTTGTGAGTCTGCGTGTGTTGTGAGTCTGCGTGTGTGTGAGTCTGTGTGTTGTGAGTCTGTGTGTGTGTGAGTCTGTGTGTTGTGAGTCTGTGTGTGTGTGAGTCTGTGTGTGTTGTGAGTCTGTGTGTGTGTGTGAGTCTGTGTGTGTTGTGAGTCTGTGTGTGTGAGTCTGTGTGTTGTGAGTCTGTGTGTGTTGTGCGTCTGTGTGTGAGTCTGTGTGTTGTGAGTCTGTGTGTTGTGTGAGTCTGTGTGTTGTGAGCCTGTGTGTCTTGTGAGCCTGTGTGTGTTGTGAGTCTGTGTGTGTTGTGAGTCTGTGTGTGTGAGTCTGTGTGTTGTGAGTCTGTGTGTTGTGAGTCTGTGTGTGTGTGAGTCTGTGTGTTGTGAGTCTGTGTGTGTTGTGAGTCTGTGTGTGTTGTGAGTCTGTGTGTGTGAGTCTGTGTGTGTTGTGAGTCTGTGTGTGAGTCTGTGTGTTGTGAGTCTGTGTGTTGTGAGTCTGTGTGTTGTGAGTCTGTGTGTGTGTGAGTCTGTGTGTGAGTCTGTGTGTTGTGAGTCTGTGTGTTGTGAGTCTGTGTGTTGTGAGTCTATCGGCGCGTTGAGAGCAGTGGGAGTTGTGTGCTCGCCGTTCCCTGGCGTGTGTATGTGTGTACGTGTGTGTGTATGTGTGTACGTGTTCGTGCGTGTGTATGTGTTTACGCACGTTAGTTCATATATATATACACCACAAACTGGAAGCATATAGGTCACCATGTAATAGTTCAGGAGTATTCAGATGACCCATCCGACGAAGTGGCAGGCCTGCGTAAGTGACACGGACAAAAAAACCCAATAACAAACTAGGCGGCAGTTGCGTTAAATAAGTCGTTGAACCTGATCAGGGACCGCGTAATGGATTAGTCAGAGATAGTGAGTTCAACGTGCGCATTTGTTATAACACGCGCGTGTGTGTGTACTCATACACGTGTGTGTGTGTTAGTACAGCCGTGTGTGTGTGTGTTAGTACGCATGCGTGTGCGCTATAACATGTGTGTGTGTGGTAGAACACACGTGTGTTAAAGCGCGTATGTGTAAGAAAACGCGGTATAACACGCGTGTTAGAACACGTGTGTGCGGGTTAGAACATGTGTGTATGTGTTTGCGTGTTAGAACACATGTGTGTGCGTGTTCGAACATGTGTGTGTGCGTGTTAAATAAACACGCGTGTGTGTGCGTGTGTTAGAACACGTATGTGTGTGTTAGAACATGTGTGTATGTGTTTGCGTGTTAGAACACACGTGTGTGTGTGTTAAACAAACACGCGTGCGGGTGTGTGTGTATGGCTTACATCGCGCTCACACGAACACTTTATATAGAATCCGGGCCTCAAAAGAATCGCTCCGACAATGCCTGATCACGGATAAGATTCGTGATCTTCATCATGGTCGTAGGTCATCACGACCACGATTATGATCGTGACCGCCGTCGTAATCGTGATCACAATCAGCGCTCACAGCGAAATCGGGGGATGACTTCGCTGACAATGGCTTCGTCGGAGCGAGCGAGCGAGGTGTGTGCGACACGCCCCCCCCCCCCAAATGACCAGGACACGCAAGAGATTCGTCGATTTATCGATTGCTAAATCGATTTGTCGCCGTCGATCGGGGGTCCGTTCGTTCGCAATTGCGAATCGGTTTCAGGCGACGACGGCGACGAGCGATCATCCCTGGCAAGTATTCGTCAATTCAATGAATGTTGCGGATTCTACAGATTCGCATCGTGAGTAGAATGACGAATATTCATAACAATTGTGACGCGTCTTCTTGGTTCTTTCGGTAAGTCACGTAGAATGGAAATAATGCAATAATAAAAATAAAACATAATAAAATACCGACTTTACCGAAAGAACCAAGAAGATGAATCCCTGCAGTCACGAAAGCTTTACATCGAAATTGTGACGCGTGCTATGCGTTGTGTACGATAGAGTTTTGCATCCGGCGAGATACTAACCCATCGATTAAAGGGAGGGTCCTTCTCCATGAACACACACGTCACGTTCGCCAGCATTGATTCAAGCTAAGCACTGTCTGGGCTGCTGATGAGACACTGAACGATGACATCGGGCCCAACGCTTTACTTGTGTTGAACCAATGCTGTTGAACGGGTGCGCTCCTAGGAGGAAAGTTGCCTGGCCAATTGGATGCGTGAAATAAAATTAAAATGGTGTACCTGCAGAGACAGATATTGCCCGATTATATATTAGTTGTTACACGCTCTGGGAACCTCCTTAAATTGTGCAGCTTCATATCCCTACAAATCCTATGCAGCTTTACATCCGTACATATTGATTGCAGCTTTACATCCCTACATATTCATTTCAGCTTCACATCCCGATAGATTCAATATAGCTTCACGTCCCTACGAATTCCACTGCAGATTCACGTCCCTACAGATTTCACTGCAGATTCACATTCCTACAGATTTCACTGCAGATTCACGTCTCTACAGATTTCACTGCAGATTCACATCCCTACAGATTTCACTGCAGGTTCACATCCCTACAGATTTCACTGCAGATTCACATCCCTACGAATTTCACTGCAGATTCACATCCCTACGAATTTCACTGTAGATGCACATCCCTACAGATTTCACTGCAGGTTCACATCCCTACAGATTTCACTGCAGATTCACATCCCTACGAATTTCACTGCAGATTCACATCGCTACGAATTTCACTGTAGATTCACATCCCTACAGATTTCACTGCAGATTCACATCCCTACAGATTTCACTGCAGATTCACGTCCCTACGAATTTCACTGCAGATTCACGTCTCTACAGATTTCACGGCAGATTCACGTCCCTACAGATTTCACTGCAGGTTCACATCCCTACGAATTTCACTGCAGATTCACATCCCTACAGATTTCACTGCAGATTCACGTCTCTACAGATTTCACGGCAGATTCACGTCCCTACGAATTTCACTGTAGATTCACATCCCTACAGATTTCACTGCAGATTCACATCCCTACGAATTTCACTGCAGATTCACATCCCTACAGATTTCACTGCAGATTCACGTCTTTACAGATTTCACGGCAGATTCACGTCCCTACGAATTTAACTGCAGATTCACATCCCTACAGATTTCACTGCAGATTCACATCCCTACAGATGCAATACATTGACGTCACAATGGGAATCTGTAGAATCACTCCGATATCGGATTATGACCGCTCTGGATTCAATAGATTCGATCTCGAGTCTACGATATATGCACCGGGTGCAAGCGAAGAATCGATCGTTGATTCGAACCGGCCTCGTTCTAGGGGACGATTAACCGAATTGAGAGGGAGGGTGAATCTCGTGACGTGTCTGGATTAGGGGAGGGGGGTGGGGTAGGGGGCAGAAATACGATTATTCCTTTGATACAAAAATTCCCGACGCGATTCGCTATCGATTATAATAAATAAATAATACATAAATATACACATTAGTGGATACTCTGTACCGATTCGGTGCCCATACAAATCGTGTAAATGTGCAAACAGCTTCGCCTTGCTGCACTGCCGCGTCTCCCAATATCAAAAAGCACGGCCCAGTGCCCCCCCCCCCGCTCGTCCCCCTGCACCCCCCCGCCACCGCACAGGGAATGGCTTCTGGGGTGGGGGGGGGGGGTGCGCGCGTCGACGAGCGGTGGCGCAGCGGTTAGCGCCGCTGCGCTACGAACCCCGGCGCCGATTCCCGCTCATGGCCAACACGATTTTCTTAACCGTTTCTCGGCCTCCCCTAGGTCGACTCGACCTCAAATGAGCACGCGGTGCGGTGTGTAAACATCGCCACTGGGGAGACAAAGGCGGCCGGGCGTGGTGCTGGCCACCCACCCCCTCGTGGCCCGTGCCGGCCTTTGTAGGTGCTCGCAAACAGCACTTGCCCCAAATGTCTGTTAAGGCTATACGGGGGGATCTTTGTCTGTTTGTGTGTGTGCGAGTATGTGTTTGAGAGTGTGTGTGTGTGTGTGCACACTCAAAGACGAGGTGCACGCACCTAGCCTGGCACAAACGCCGTGGTTACGTCACAACGGCTGTTGTGCGGGTGTAGCGCGTGTGTTGGGTAGAGGTGTCAAGATCGGCCTCTGTGGAGGAGGAGGCTCGTGAAGGACGCTGCTACTGGTCAGTTGGAGGCAGTCGCCCTCCAACAACAACGGAGGGCAGAGGAGCAACGCTCACAACAACGAGCGGAGCGTCGGGCGGATAAAATACAGCGAGTTGGCACAGTAGGGGGCACGGCTGGTGCATCTGTCAGTCATCTCAGTCAGCCAACCCATGGCACCTGCTGGGTCTTTCCCGTGACATCCCCATGTCAGCGAGCCTTCGACACTTCACGTGGCCTCAAAGTGAACCTAGCCTGGCACAGGCACCGTGGTGACGCCACCGTCACTTAGTGGAGAATGGCGGCTGTTGGTATTGGTGGTGGGGAGCGGTGGTGCAGTGGTTGGCGCAGTGAGGGGGTCAATGCGAGTGGCTACTTGCCTCCTCGACACAGCAGCGATCCGTGATGTTTCAAACTATGAACAGGAGTCGGAGGGATGTACGGGAGGGGGTTGGGGGGTGGAGGGGAGGGGAGGGGATGGAGGGGAGGGGGTTGGGGGGTGGAGGGGAGGGGAGGGGATGGAGGGGAGGGGATTGGGGGGTGGAGGGGTGGATGTGATCGATATGTTTTAATTATTTTAAGGAAGATATCAGGATCATGGTCTCGAGTGCTAAGAGAGAGAGAGTGCGTTGTGTGTGCGTGTGAGTCTATTTGTGTGTCTCTTGGCAGAGTTCGATTCCCGCTCACGGCCAACACCGGTGACGGTTATCTGAGCCGGTCCTGGGCCTCCCCTAGGCCCACTCAGCCTCAAATGAGTACCTGGTGTGGTGTGTAGTAAACATCGCCACTAGGGAGACAAAGGCGGCCGGGCGTGGGGTTGGCCACACATCCGATCGTGTGCCGTGGTTGGCTTCATCTGTGGTCTCTAACAGCACTCGCCCCAACGCTTCTACGTGTGTCTGTGTGTGTGTCGATGTATCTATGCGCATGCGTACGTGTCTATGTGTATATGTGTGTCTAAGTGTATATGTGTGTGTGTCTATGTGTCTAAGTGTATGTGTGTGTGTGTCTGTGTGTCTAAGTGTATGTGTGTGTGTCTATGTGTGTCTAAATGTATATGTGTGTGTCTATGTGTCTAAGTGTATGTGTGTGTGTGTCTATGTGTCTAAGTGTATATGTGTGTGTCTATGTGTCTAATTGTATGTGTGTGTCTATGTGTATAAGTGTATGTGTGTGTGTCTATGTGTCTAAGTGTATGTGTATGTGTCTATGTGTCTATGTGTCTAAGTGTATGTGTGTGTGTGTCTATGTGTGTCTAAGTGTATATGTGTGTGTGTCTATGTGTCTAAGTGTATGTGTGTCTATGTGTCTAAGTGTATGTGTGTGTGTCTATGTGTATGTGTGTCTAAGTGTATGTGTGTCTATGTGTCTAAGTGTATGTGTGTGTGTCTATGTGTATGTGTGTCGTGGTGACGTCACCGCCACTTAGTGGCGAGTGGCGGTTGTTGTTGTGTGTCTATGTGTCTAAGTGTATGTGTGTGTCTATGTGCGTCTATGTGTCTGTGTTCATGTTTGTGTCTATGTGTCTAAGTGTATGTGTGTGTCTATGTGTATGTTTTAGTGTGTCTATGTGTATGTGTCTATGTGTATGTGTGTGTCTGTGTGTCTATGTGTATGTGTGTATGTCCATGTCGTCTGGCAAAAACACACCACACCTGGGCTGGAGTGATGGAAAGGCATGGACCAGATCAGTTCTATCACAATGGTAGGAAGCTGCTAGCCTTCTGTGCGGCCCATGGGCTTGCAATGACCAACACGCTTTTCCATCATCGGCGAATCCACACAATATCATGGATGCACGCCGGACTATATAGTGACGAAAAGGCGAATGCGGGCCCATGTCCTTGACGCTAGAACCGACTGTGGAGCTGATCTGGCCACTGACCATTGGATTGCCATCGACAAGACCCGCCTGCCATTCTTCCACTGCGGTGGTGTTCGTGCGTCTAGGACCCCTTCAAACCCACAAATGGGTGAAGTTCAGGACTGCAGCTCATGCTGTTGTAATGGCCGGATTGAGTACGCAGTCCAGATCTCCCCGGCGATCCTGGTTGATGGAGGGGGTGTTCTGGCTTCCTATAGGCCCACTCCCACCGTCTAAAACATCCCACGTCGGTGAATGAGGAAGCTTACCAGAGCCGTGCGGCGCTGCAAGGAAGAGTGGTTTTCACGGGTTGCTGAGGATATGGAAACTGCCTCAGTAGCTCGTGATCACAAGTCACTCTTTCAGTGCGGTCCTGCACGAATGCCGTATTTTCTGTCTCTGCTCACAATCATTCAGGACCTTCATAATGGTGGGAAGGCCCGGGTAAAGCTGCGTGGCCGGGAGTCAGAGCCATTTCCTGTTCACCTTTGGGTGCGACAGGGTTATCCTCTGGCTCCGACATAATTTACAATATTTTTAGACCAATAATTTCGAGAAGCACCGTACGTAGTACAAGGGGGATATGGAGCTGAGTGGACCGACGACTGGTACCAGCGGTGTCAATATCGGCCTCTATGGAGGAGGCTCGTGAAGGACGCTGCTACTGGACAGTTGCATGCAGTCGCCCTCCAATAACAGCGGATGGCAGAGGAGCGGATTAAATATAGAACGTTGTTTGGGTAGGGGGCACAGCTGGTGCATCTACCAGTCATCTCATTCAGTCGACCCATAGCACCTGGGTATGTCCCGTGACCTCCTGTCAGCGAGCCTTCGACACTTCACGTGACCTCGGAGTGCACCTAGCCTGGCACCGCATTGCGGTGACGTTACCACCACTTAATGGCAAACTCCGGCTGTTGTTATTGTTGCACGTGTGTGTGTGTCGGTGTGTGTGTCGGTGTGTGTGTCGGTGTGTGTGTGTGTCTGTGGAGCGGTGGTGTAGCGGTTAGTGCGCTGCGCTACGAAACACTCAGCGGCCCGAGTTCGATTCCCACTCTAACACCAGTGACGATTATCTGAACCGGTCCTGGGCGTCCTCCCCTAGGTTGACTTAGCCTCAAACGAGTACCTGGTGCAGCGTGTAAACATCGCCACTGGGGAGACAAAGGCGGCCGGGCGTGGTGCAGGCCATCCACCCCCTCGCGTGCCATGCGGCCTTCATAGATGCTCGCAAACAGCACTTGCCCCAACAGTCTGTACGGGGGATTTTTGTGTGCCTGAGTGTCTGTGAGTGTGTCTGTGTGTGTCTGTGTGTGTGTCTGTGTGTGTGTTGATGCGACAGTGGATCGCGCCCCGCGCTCCGGCCGACTCTAGGTTCCCCGACCGCGATTCACGCAATTTTCTTTTTGTTAAGCGAACAATGTGAACTACTTCCGGACCATCCGCCGGGTGTCGATCGAGCCTTGAATTTGTTGTGCGTGTAAACATCATCGCTGGGGAGACAAAGGCGGCCGGGCGTGTTCGCTGCCTTCGTCCCCTTTAATTTCTTCCCGTGTAACGTCTCTGGCCCCAGCCGTCTGCGTGGCTGTACGGGGCACATCGTGGCGGCTGCACGTGCGTGCGCGTGCCAAGTGTCCACGTGGGTAGACATCGCTCCAGATGGGGCCTTCGCCGGGTCCACGATTTCGCACGGCGGTCAGGAGACGGCAACTCAGCACCGTGGCCCCTGGCTGTGCGCGCCTCCTCGCCGACTCGTTCACAGTAGGGGCCGGGGGGGGGAGGAGAGGAGGTGACTGGAAGGGGGGGGGGTGATAACATCCCAGGCCACGCCTGCCTTGCGTGCCGTCACCACACTTCGCTATCGCTCCCTGCAAGATTTTCGCGGCTCGTTGCGTGAAGTTCTCCGGGTTGAAGTCCCCCCCCCCCGACCACCACCCCGGCTACGCGCTCCGCGTCTGCCGTGTCCCTCACAGCCTCCTTGCAGCACCTTGGTAATGTGGCCCTCCCACCCATCGCTGGATCCGTGTGGGTGTGGGGGGGTGGCCACGTGGCCTCCTTCACGGGCCCTTCCCCACAGTCGCCGTCGTCACCGCTCTATGGCTTGGGTCTCCTGCTTTGTTGCAACGTCCACGTGTCCTCTAAACAGGGGGGGGGGGGGGAGGGCGTAGGGGTCATGGACCGCAACTCCCCCACAGTCCGTCGCCCTCTGGGGTCACCGGTCCGCACCTCCTCGCCCCGATGTTGCCCAACATCGACTTTCCCTGTCACGTGCGCCGCTCCCCCGACGCTCGAGTTCCTTTCGCCGATCCGCTCGACGGAAAGTTCCCAGAGAAGTCCTCTCCGCGAATTGTCCACGTGCACGTCTCGTCAAGTGTCCGGCTCTCGGCCCATTGCTGACACACCTCCCCCCCTCCCGCCTTCGGAATGGAATTTTCCAGCGAAACCACCCCCCCCACCTCAACCCCCACCGCTGAGCCACTGCCCTTCGATGTCCTTTCCGCGACCTCCCCCCCCCCAACACGTCGTGACCACTCGCCGCCTCGTCGCGGCCACCGACACGCAGCCGGCCACGCCGTCGCTCGCCGCCCTCAGCCCGCGACGCACCGACGAGGTGGCGGCCTCGCTGACTTGGCAGGGGTGGCACCCTGCACCCTGCACCCTGCACCTGACACCATGCACATGGCACCTGGCACCCTGCACCCTGCACCTGGCACCTGGCACCCTGCACCTGACACCTGACACCTGCCACCCTGCACCTGGTATCTGGTACCCTGCACCTGGCACCCTGCACCTGGCACCCTGCACCCTGCACCTGGCACCCTGCACCCTGCACCTGGCACCTGGCACCCTGCACCCTGCACCCGGCACCCTGCACCTGGCACCCAGCACCCTGCACCTGGCACCCTGCACCTGGCACCCTGCACCCTGCACCTGGCACCCTGCACCTGGCACCCTGCACCTGGCACCCTGCACCCTGCACCTGGCACCCTGCACCTGGCACCCTGCACCCTGCACCTGGCACCCTGCACCTGGCACCCTGCACCCTGCACCTGGCACCCTGCACCTGGCACCCTGCACCCTGCACCTGGCACCTGGCACCCTGCACCCTGCACCCGGCACCCTGCACCTGGCACCCAGCACCCTGCACCTGGCACCCTGCACCTGGCACCCTGCACCCTGCACCTGGCACCCTGCACCTGGCACCCTGCACCCTGCACCTGGCACCCTGCACCTGGCACCCTGCACCCTGCACCTGGCACCTGGCACCCTGCACCCTGCACCCGGCACCCTGCACCTGGCACCCTGCAACTGGCACCCTGCACCCTGCACCTGGCACCTTGCACCCTGCACCTGGCACCCTGCACCTGGCACCCTGCACCCTGCACCTGGCACCCTGCACCTGGCACCCTGCACCCTGCACCTGGCACCCTGCACCTGGCACCCTGCACCCTGCACCTGGCACCCTGCACCTGGCACCCTGCACCCTGCACCTGGCACCCTGCACCTGGCACCCTGCACCCTGCACCTGGCACCTGGCACCCTGCACCCTGCACCCGGCACCCTGCACCTGGCACCCAGCACCCTGCACCTGGCACCCTGCACCTGGCACCCTGCACCCTGCACCTGGCACCCTGCACCTGGCACCCTGCACCCTGCACCTGGCACCCTGCACCTGGCACCCTGCACCCTGCACCTGGCACCCTGCACCCTGCACCCTGCACCTGGCACCCAGCACCCTGCACCTGGCACCCTGCACCTGGCACCCTGCACCCTGCACCTGGCACCCTGCACCTGGCACCCTGCACCCTGCACCTGGCACCCTGCACCTGGCACCTGGCACCCTGCACCTGGCACCCTGCACCCTGCACCTGGCACCCTGCACCTGGCACCCTGCACCCTGCACCTGGCACCCTGCACCCTGCACCCTGCACCTGGCACCCTGCACCCTGCACCTGGCACCCTGCACCTGGCACCTGGCACCCTGCACCTGGCACCTGGCACCCTGCACCTGGCACCCTGCACCTGGCACCCTGCACCCTGCACCTGGCACCTGGCACCCTGCACCTGGCACCCTGCACCTGGCACCTGGCACCCTGCACCTGGCACCTGGCACCTGGCACCCTGCACCCTGCACCCGGCACCCTGCACCTGGCACCCAGCACCCTGCACCTGGCACCCTGCACCTGGCACCCTGCACCTGGCACCCTGCACCCTGCACCCGGCACCCTGCACCTGGCACCTGGTACCCTGCACCTGGCACCCTGCACCCAGCACCTGGCACCCTGCACCCTGCACCTGGCACCCAGCACCCGGCACCTGGTACCTGGCACCTGGCACCCTGCACATGGCACCCTGCACCTGGCACCCTGCACCTGGTACCTGGTACCCTGCACCTGGCACCCTGCACCTGGCACCTGGTACCCTGCACCTGGCACCCTGCACCTGGCACCTGGCACCTGGGCACGAGGAGACCGGCACAGAGAACGCTTGCAGGGAGCCGCCCCAGCTCTGTCGTCAGGGGACAGCATCGGAAGGTGACGTCACAAAGAAAAACTTGTGACGTCAGTACTCGCCGCCTCCTCCTGTCGTCTGCGCTGCTCTGCGTGGCAATGGGTTCGACTGCCGCCGCCATCAACGCACGGCACGAGAAGAGGACGAGGCGTTACCAGGGGCAGTGGCTGAAACGCGGATTCAAACCCAGGGTCTCAGTGGTGCCGGCTCACGGTCTCCAACATGGCCACGGATGTCCCGCACCCTGACACCAGCAGTAGTGGAGAGTGGACCCCCCCCCCCCATCGCCTCCTCATCCACTCCGCCCCCCATATCCACAGGCCCCCCCCTGCCTACCTATCTACACCCCCCCCAGCCCCAGCCTCCCCACCCCCCTACCACCTCGATCTACCACCACCAGCGTCATCGCCACGATTCCGCCCACCCGGGACAGCTTTACTGAGGCTCAAGACTCGTGTTGTTGTGTCAGGAGGGGTCATGCCAGGTTTTCGCAGGAGTAGGTGGGCGATGTTGCTGCTGTTGCTGCTACAGCTGCTGCCACTGCTGTTGCTGCTGTTGCTGCTGCCGCTGTTGCTGCTGCTGTCACTGCTGCTGCTGCCACTGCTGCTGCTGCCACTGCTGCTGCTGCTGCCACTGCTGCTGCTGCTGCTGCCACTGCTGCTGCCGCTGCTGCCACTGCTGCTGCTGCCACTGCTGCTGCCACTGCTGCCACTGCTGCTGCTGCTGCCACTGCTGCTGCTGCTGTTGCCGCTGCTGCTGCCACTGCTGCTGCTGCCACTGCTGCTGCCACTGCTGCCACTGCTGCTGCTGCCACTGCTGCTGCCGCTGCTGCCACTGCTGCTGCTGCCACTGCTGCTGCTGCTGCCACTGCTGCTGCTGCCGCTGCTGCTGCCGCTGCTGCCACTGCTGCTGCTGCCGCTGCTGCTGCTGCCGCTGCTGCTGCTGCTGCCGCTGCTGCCACTGCTGCTGCTGCCACTGCCACTGCTGCCGCTGCCACTGCGGCTGCTGCTGCCACTGCTGCTGCTGTTGCTGCTGCTGCCACTGCTGCGGTGTGCGATCCCAAGTGCGTGTGATGTTGAACACCGTACATGGCCGACCGTGCTAATCTGAGGTGTGGGCGGGGAGGGGGGCGGGGCAACAAACTAATCGCGCACGAGAGCGGTTCTACGGCAGTGAGTTTCAACTCGAAGTGAGTGGCTGGCAGAAAGTTTCTCTGACACTGGGGATGTTTGGCAGACACGTTCAGCTCCACTGCCGCATGTAAATCTCGGTGGTGGTGGTGGCGGCGATGATGATGATGGACATTTTCTGATATTTTTCTGAAGTGTCGTGTGCTCGCGTGATGCTGTCGTGCATCACTGCTGGATGGACACGCCGTGTAACCGGTGATAGCGTTGTGTTACCGATGACAGTACAATATCAATCCGGCCATCACCAAATTCGATCGATCTCAGAGCCTTGAGCCAGCGTGGGAAATTCCACATTCCCATGACGGGCCCCGACGAAGGGGGGTCCTCACAGGGGACTATGGGAGCCCGTGCGGGCTCAAGGGGACGTGGGAGTCTCTGGGAGCAGTGCAGGAGTGGGGGGGTCCGTGTATCTCGCTGGGGTCTAGGGGGGGAGTCCCGTACCCCACCCCGTGGCCCCTCACACGGCCGTCATTCTGCAGAGGGAGGTGGAGCGCGTGCTGGGGGAGCAGCTGGCGGTCGAGTTCCACCTACGGGAGGGGGGGGTAGGGAAGAGGGGGGGTAGGGAAGAGGGGGGGGGGTAGGGAAGAGGGGGGGGGGTAGGGAAGAGGGGGGGTAGGGAAGAGGGGGGAAGGGGACAGGGGGGGGGGGCGAGAGGGGAGATGGGGGGGGGGGGGAGAAGGTGGAGGGGGGTAGGGGAGAGGGGAGAAGGTGGAGCAG
>NC_083818.1:3477802-3588068 GCF_015708825.2 Lethenteron reissneri
CATATACACCCATCCACCCACCCATCCATCCACTCACCCACTCTCTTACCCATCCACTCACCCACTCTCTTACCCATCCGCTCACCCACCCACTCACCCACCCACCAACACACCCACTCACTCACCCACTCACTTATTCATTCATCCACCCACCTACTCACCCACCAACTCCCCCAATCACCCACCCATTCACTCACTCACCCATCCACGCGGCCAATCACCCACCAACCCACCCGACCACTCGCCACACTGCATACCACCTCAATTCTGTTCATATTCTTATGTTTTTTCGGTAAAGTCACGTAGGTAAAAAAATTAAAATTAATTAATCAATTCTCACTCTTCTTCCCCTCGCACTGCCCCACTCTGGAATCCTCCCCACTCCCATCATCATCGCCTCTCCCCTCCCAACCGACCCCCCCCCTCCCCCTCCCCAGGTCTCACACCAAGCAGCCTCGCTCAACTCTCTCCTACCCACCATTGGAACCTCATTTGCCAGTAAAAAATATGATAATTGGGGGTAAAAAAACAATTATCATATGTTTTACTGGCAAATGAGGTACCAATGGTGTATATGCTTACCCCGAGCTCTCATACTCTGATGGTGCATTGTCTTTGAGTTGTGCGCCTTTTGGCGTCATCTGGTCCAACCCATGTGAGATTAGGCTCTAAGGAAAGCTGTCTCGGGTGTGGACCAATCAACTTCAAGGACAGTGCACACATTATCAGAGTTATGTTTTTTGTTTGCATTATGACTGCAGGCATTGTGGTCTATGCAAACATGACTCCTTGTAAAAAAGGTGTCAGATTTGTTGCCAGATAGAAGGGTAAAAAACCAATTGTCTCTCCTACCCCTTGGATCTTCGGCGGGGCTGTTTGTTGCTGGTCGCTTGGCGTTGTAGGCCCTATGACTTGGCAGCTGCGTGCTAGGGGGGCACGGGGACGCGGGTTCGGAGCGCTCTAACAGGATCAAATGAATCCGTGGCAGAATGAGTGATGAATTTCGATTTAAAGCTTTCGTGACTGCAGGGATTCATCTTCTTGGTTCTTTCGGTAAAGTCACGTAGAAGGGAAGTAATAAAATAATAAAATAAAACATAATAAAATAATTCTCACGACGTTTCGGCCACAACGCAAGCAGCCGTCCTCAGGTGTCTCCCCGATAGACCTGGTCTTCACCTGAGGACGACTGCTTGCGTTGTGGCCGATCGGTCGTGAGAATTATTTTATTATGTTTTATTTGTATTATTTTATTACTTCCCTTCTACGTGACTTTACCGAAAGAACCAAGAAGATGAGTGATGGATTATGTTAATGGCGAAGGAAGCCAATCAGCGTCAAGGAGCGGTCTAATATCGGCTTTTTTAGATCCACAAATCGTGTAATTAGATCGAGAAATCACGGTGCTATCCACAAATCGTTGGCTTCGATCCAAAAATTATGTGATAGGAATCACTTTAACGATTTGTAAATTTGTATTTAACTCATGCTCGATCCATGCTCGAACACATTGGCATATGCATTCAAAATATAATTTATCGGTCGATTCCCGTTTAATTGAGCGCTGAACTGTTCAAAACACGTCGTTTTCCGTTCCAGTATTCCTTACAGGGGCAAAGCCGCGCAGCGCGACTCACGACCTCCTCTCGATACCAAGATCCAGGATGGTCATCGTGTCTACGCGCCGCTTCTCGGTGGCAGCCCCAACAGTCTGGAACGATATCCCTCTGCACATTCGCAGCATCACCTCAATCGCCTCCTTCAAGAGACACTTAAAAACTCACCTCTACAATCATGCTTTTGAACGAATCTGAGCTTGGCTCCGCGCCTCTGAGTTGCGGCCACTACGTCTGCAAATTTGCGCGCGTTACAAATTGTACTATTATTATTATTAAATGACTCCATATATGGGCCTAAATCATTAACATAATTTATCATTCATTCTGTCGCGGATTAACTTTATCCTGTTAAAGCGCGACGGCGCGGGTGGTCAGCAGCCGTGGCCCTACAGGCGCGCCGCATGCACCGTGGATGTGATTAATAACGAATAACACATCATTATTATTATATCTACTGGACCTTTTTCTTCCAGTATCAAAGTATGAAAAATAAGATTAGCTTTTACCCTTTCTGGCAATAAAACAGGGGGTGTTAAGACGGCCAAACACCACATATACACAGCTATTGCAAGGCAAGCCTGCAACACATTCCTGCGGAGGGAGCTGGTAGGAACGTTGGGTTGCTCGGTCAATGGCCAGGGTCAACGGCGTCGTGGTGTATTCCGCAAATATGGCCGACTGTGAGGGCGGGCACAAGCCGGCGTGAGTAGGTTAAACGTTGAGTTTTATAAGGGCACCACGGGGTGACCAGCCCCTCCCCACCCAGCCCCACCCTCCCCACCCAGCCCCTCCCCACCCTCCCCACCCAGCTCCTCCCCACCCTCCCCACCCAGCCCCTCCCCACCCTCCCCTCCCCACCCAGCCCCACCCACACTCCCCACCCAACCCCTCCCCACCCACCCATCCCCACCCAGCCACACCCTCCCCATCCAGCCCCTCCCTGCACGACGGACTGACGGACACAAAAATCCCCTGTGGGCTGGTGTAACCAGGAGGTTCCTACCAGTATAAACCACACACGTGTCTTTGGCTAGACATGCAGACGAACACGCTCTGATCATAATAATGATGCGTGCATTGAATGGCCTACAATTTTGAAACTGGCACAAAGGTCTCGTAGATATTACATTTGAAGAACAAGAATAGGTTTCACCCTTTCTGGCAATAAAACAGGAGGCGTTCAGATGTTTCAAACACCAAATAAAAATCTTTTGCAAGGAATTGAGTAACAGCATTAACCACACGTGCTTTAAAAAATGCTATCTCTGCTGCAGGCAGTTTCAAAGACAATGCATACATTAGTATCGGAACATGTTTAGTTTGCATGTTTACCACAAGAAAGGGTAAAAACGCATTCTTATGTTTCATATGTAATCAACAATTATGGGCATATCTACGGGACTTTTTTGCCAGTTTCAAAATTACGAGAGAAAAAAAAAATCTTAGAATATACTTGACCCTTTTCGGCAATAAAAATGCAAGTATCGGACCATTTGGTGTTCACTTTTCGGCGTTGTGTCTCTGGTCTGACACTGGTGCAGAGACTTGGCCATTAGATGAGTTTGCTGGCTCTGTGTTGTAGGCCAATCAATGCACGCATTATTATTACACTGGTCAAAAAAAAAATTCTGGCCTGGACTTTTGCAGCTGTTTTAAACTAATTTCAGGGTGCTGATTGCAAATCTGATCTCAGATTTGCTCTATCACATCTAATTTTATGCTATCGGCATACCCGATTTTACCCGAAATTAACTCTGTCACTTATGATTGCAAGTTGTTGCGAGTCAGTGACTGCTTTAGTGTTAAAATATGGTGCTGTATTGTTAGGATAGTGTGTTTATAATATCATTTTATGTAGATATCCACATTTATTTGATATTTTTCTTCTGCAGTTTTTATTGAAAATGCAATATTTGATATCTCAAAAACCTGATGTGATAGACAAAAACTGATGCCATATTTGGAATCAGCACCCCAAAATGACCTTGAAACCGTTGGAATACCTTATTCCAGAAAAAGTTTGTTGACCAGTGTTATTATCAGAGCGTGTTCGTTTGCATGCACAGCCACAGACACGTGCGTGGTTAATGCAGGCTTGCCTTGCAATAGCTGCGTATTTTTGGTGTTTGGACGTCTTAACACCCCCTGTTTTATTGCCAGAAACGGTAAAGCCTACTCTGATCTATATTTAATAATGATTAGAATGTTAATAATTTAATAATTTCCGTAACAACTTTACTTATTTATCCAGGAGATTCATGCCGAGTCGTCAGGACTCTTGATCAGAACTCCGCTGCTGCTGCTGCTGCCACATCGTGTGTTTAGTTATTAAAGATGTTTACAGCCGATGAATGACGAGTGGTCGTGTTCATTATTCACGTGGGGGGAGGGGGGGGAGACCGGAGCACCCGGAGACAACCCACGCCTTGCGAGAGGGGGCAACGCTCTATCCCCCCACCCCCCCACTCGTACAGATGGAATGAACAGATGTCGATTAGTCGACACGGCTCCTCCTCGACATCCACCCACCACGGGAAGGGAGTTCCAGGCGATCTGTGTGTGATCCACCAAACCCCACCCCCCACTGCTGCCCACACACAGCGCTGGGTTCCTACAATGGGCAGTCACGTGCAGCGTGGCCACCACCACCACAACCACCACCACAACGACCATCACCACCACCACCACCACCACCACAACCACCACCACAACCACCACCACAACAACCACCACCATAATCACCACCACTAATACCACCACCACCACAACAACCACCACCACAACCACAACCACCACCACCACAACCACCACAACCACCACCACCACAACCACCATCACCACCACAATCACCATCACCACAACCACCATCACCACACCCACCACCACAACCACCACCACCACAACCACCACCACCACAACAACGACTGTCAGCGAGCAGCAGCAGCACCTACGAAGGCCGGCACTGTGGCACGTGACGGGGGTGGGCGTGGCCAGCCCCACGCCGGGCCGCCTTTGTCTCCCCTAGTAGCGGTGCTTTACAACTCGCACCCAGGGCACTCGTTTGTGCCTGGGTCGACCTTCGGGGCCGTGAGCCGTGCGTTCGCCTGGGAGTGACGAGATGACAGCGGGTGGGTGGGACAGCCGATTGCCTGGGGGCGACACGGCCCACACACGGGCCTCTAAGCCGTGCGATCCAACCACCCCCCCAGCCACCACCACCACGGGGGAGCTGCACATCAAAGGGAGGCGGCGTGGTTCATCCTGCTGACAAGGACTGGGGGCGCAAGCTTCTGCGTGGCCCGCGTCCAGGGGGAGGGAGCCGGGGTAGTTGGGGGGGAGGGGGGGGGCCTGCACCGCTCCTTGGCGCCACCGAAGTTGGCGCGGTGAGACTCCCTCGTGGGGTGCCCCCCCCGCCCGCCGCCCCCCCCCTCATCCCCGCACCCCATCCGAGCGGAGGCCGTGTCTGTCCCCCTGCCCAGACCGGCGACACGAGGAATTCAATTCCGTCACCGGCCCCCCGCTCACGTCCTCCGTCCAATGCTTTCACCCCCAGCCCACCACGTGTCTCCGTAGCCCGGCGTCTGCGCCCCCCACCCTGCCCGTGGAGCCCCCCCGGGGCAGTTGCACCGCCTGCGCACTCGCCAGATTCCGCGTCCAATTCCCTTCCCCCCCCCCCCCCACGAGTCTCAACTTCGCCCACCGCGCTCCTCGCTCGACGGATTGACCCCGAACTTGACCCCCGTCCCGACACGCTGACTACCCCTCCCCCCAACCCCTCCCCCCAACCCCTCCCCCCAACGCCTCCCCCCAACGCCTCCCCCCAACCCCTCACCCCAACCCCTCCCCCCAACCCCTCCCCCCAACGCCTCCCCCCAACCCCTCCCCCCCAACCCCCCCAACACATCCCCCCAACCCCTCCCCCAACCCCTCCCCCCTACCCCTCCCCCCAACCCCTCCCCCCAACCCCTCCCCCAACCCCCCCAACCCCTCCCCCCAACCCCCCCAACCCCTTCCCCCAACCCCTCCCCCCAACCCCTCCCCCCAACGCCTCCCCCCAACCCCTCCCCCCAACCCCTCCCCCCAACCCCTCCCCCCAACCCCTCCCCCCAACGCCTCCCCCCAACCCCTCCCCCAACCCCTCCCCCCAACCCCTCCCCCCAACGCCTCCCCCCAACCCCTCCCCCCCAACCCCCCCAACACATCCCCCCAACCCCTCCCCCCAACCCCTCCCCCCTACCCCTCCCCCCAACCCCTCCCCCCAACCCCTCCCCCCAACCCCCCCCAACCCCCCTCCCCCCAACCCCTCCCCCCAACCCCTCCCCCCAACCCCTCCCCCCAACCCCTCCCCCCAACGCCTCCCCCCAACCCCTCCCCCCAACCCCTCCCCCCAACCCCTCCCCCCAACCCCTCCCCCCAACGCCTCCCCCCAACCCCTCCCCCCAACCCCTCCCCCCAACCCCTCCCCCCAACGCCTCCCCCCAACCCCTCCCCCCCAACCCCCCCAACACATCCCCCAACCCCTCCCCCCAACCCCTCCCCCCTACCCCTCCCCCCAACCCCTCCCCCCAACCCCTCCCCCCAACCCCCCCAACCCCTCCCCCAACCCCTCCCCCCAACCCCTCCCCCCAACCCCTCCCCCCAACCCCTCCCCCAAACCCCTCCCCCCAACCCCTCCCCCCCAACCCCTCCCCCCAACCCCCCCCCAACACCTCCCAACGCCTCCCCCCAACCCCTCCCCCCAACCCCTCCCCCCAACCCCTCCACCCAACGCCTCCCCCCAACCCCTCCCCCCAACCCCTCCCCCCAACGCCTCCCCCAAACCCCTCCCCCCAACCCCTCCCCCCAACCCCTCCCCCCAACCCCCCTCCCCAAACCCTCCCTCCAACACCTCCCAACGCCTCCCCCCAACCCCTCCCCCCAACCCCTCCCCCCAACCCCTCCCCCCAACCCCTCCCCCCAACCCCTCCCCCCAACCCCTCCCCCCAACACCTCCCAACGCCTCCCCCCAACCCCTCCCCCCAACCCCTCCCCCCAACCCCTCCCCCCAACGCCTCCCCCCAACCCCTCCCCCAACCCCTCCCCCCAACGCCTCCCAACGCCTCCCCCCAACCCCTCCCCCCAACCCCTCCCCCCAACACCTCCCAACGCCTCCCCCCAACCCCTCCCCCCAACCCCTCCCCCCAACGCCTCCCCCCAACCCCTCCCCCCAACCCCTCCCCCCAACGCCTCCCAACGCCTCCCCCCAACCCCTCCCCCCAACCCCTCCCCCCAACACCTCCCAACGCCTCCCCCCAACCCCTCCCCCCAACCCCTCCCCCAACCCCTCCCCCCAACGCCTCCCCCCAACCCCTCCCCCCAACCCCTCCCCCCAACCCCTCCCAACGCCTCCCCCCAACCCCTCCCCCCAACCCCTCCCCCCAACGCCTCCCCCCAACCCCTCCCCCCAACACCTCCCCCCAACCCCTCCCCCCAACCCCTCCCCCCAACCCCCCCAACCCATCCCCCCAACCCCTCCCCCCAACCCCTCCCCCCAACCCCTCCCCCCAACCCCTCCCCCCAACACCTCCCAACGCCTCCCCCCAACCCCTCCCCCCAACCCCTCCCCCCAACCCCTCCCTCCAACGCCTCCCCCCAACCCCTCCCCCCCAACCCCCCCAACACATCCCCCAACCCCTCCCCCCAACCCCTCCCCCCTACCCCTCCCCCCAACCCCTCCCCCCAACCCCTCCCCCCAACCCCCCCAACCCCTCCCCCCAACCCCTCCCCCCAACCACTCCCCCAACCCCTCCCCCCAACCCCTCCCCCCAACCCCTCCCCCCAACCCCTCCCCCCCAACCCCACCCCCCAACCCCCCCAACCCCTCCCCCCAACCCTCCCCCCAACCCCTCCCCCCAACCCCTCCCCCCAACCCCTCCCCCCAACCCCTCCCCCCCAACCCCTCCCCCCAACCCCCCCCCCAACCCCTCCCCCCAACACCTCCCAACGCCTCCCCCCAACCCCTCCCCCCAACCCCTCCCCCCATCCCCTCCCCCCAACGCCTCCCCCCAACCCCTCCCCCCAAACCCCTCCCCCCAACGCCTCCCCCCAATCCCTCCCCCCAACCCCTCCCCCCAACCCCTCCCCCCAACCCCCCCCCCAACCCCTCCCCCCAACACCTCCCAACGCCTCCCCCCAACCCCTCCCCCCAACCCCTCCCCCCAACCCCTCCCCCCAACCCCTCCCCCCAACCCCCCCCCCAACCCCTCCCCCCAACACCTCCCAACGCCTCCCCCCAACCCCTCCCCCCAACCCCCCTCCCCAAACCCTCCCTCCAACACCTCCCAACGCCTCCCCCCAACCCCTCCCCCCAACCCCTCCCCCCAACCCCTCCCCCCAACCCCTCCCCCCAACCCCTCCCCCCAACCCCTCCCCCCAACACCTCCCAACGCCTCCCCCCAACCCCTCCCCCCAACCCCTCCCCCCAACCTTCCCCCCAACGCCTCCCCCCAACCCCTCCCCCCAACCCCTCCCCCCAACGCCTCCCAACGCCTCCCCCCAACCCCTCCCCCCAACACCTCCCAACGCCTCCCCCCAACCCCTCCCCCCAACCCCTCCCCCCAACCCCTCCCCCCAACGCCTCCCCCCAACTCCCCCCCCAACCCCTCCCCCCAACACCTCCCAACGCCTCCCCCCAACCCCTCCCCCCAACCCCCCTCCCCAAACCCTCCCTCCAACACCTCCCAACGCCTCCCCCCAACCCCTCCCCCCAACCCCTCCCCCCAACCCCTCCCCCCAACCCCTCCCCCCAACCCCTCCCCCCAACCCCTCCCCCCAACACCTCCCAACGCCTCCCCCCAACCCCTCCCCCCAACCCCTCCCCCAACCCCTCCCCCCAACCCCTCCACCCAACGCCTCCCCCCAACCCCTCCCCCAACCCCTCCCCCCAACGCCTCCCCCAAACCCCTCCCCCCAACCCCTCCCCCCAACCCCTCCCCCCAACCCCCCTCCCCAAACCCTCCCTCCAACACCTCCCAACGCCTCCCCCCAACCCCTCCCCCCAACCCCTCCCCCCAACCCCTCCCCCCAACCCCTCCCCCCAACCCCTCCCCCCAACCCCTCCCCCCAACACCTCCCAACGCCTCCCCCCAACCCCTCCCCCCAACCCCTCCCCCCAACCCCTCCCCCCAACGCCTCCCCCCAACCCCTCCCCCCAACCCCTCCCCCCAACGCCTCCCAACGCCTCCCCCCAACCCCTCCCCCCAACCCCTCCCCCCAACACCTCCCAACGCCTCCCCCCAACCCCTCCCCCCAACGCCTCCCCCCAACGCCTCCCCCCCAACCCCTCCCCCCAACCCCTCCCCCCAACACCTCCCAACGCCTCCCCCCAACCCCTCCCCCCAACCCCTCCCCCCAACCCCTCCCCCCAACGCCTCCCCCCAACCCCTCCCCCCAACCCCTCCCCCCAACCCCTCCCAACGCCTCCCCCCAACCCCTCCCCCCAACCCCTCCCCCCAACGCCTCCCCCCAACCCCTCCCCCCAACACCTCCCCCCAACCCCTCCCCCCAACCCCTCCCCCCAACCCCCCCAACCCATCCCCCCAACCCCTCCCCCCAACCCCTCCCCCCAACCCCTCCCCCCAACCCCTCCCCCCAACACCTCCCAACGCCTCCCCCCAACCCCTCCCCCCAACCCCTCCCCCCAACCCCTCCCTCCAACGCCTCCCCCCAACCCCTCCCCCCCAACCCCCCCAACACATCCCCCAACCCCTCCCCCCAACCCCTCCCCCCTACCCCTCCCCCCAACCCCTCCCCCCAACCCCTCCCCCCAACCCCCCCAACCCCTCCCCCCAACCCCTCCCCCCAACCACTCCCCCCAACCCCTCCCCCCAACCCCTCCCCCCAACCCCTCCCCCCAACCCCTCCCCCCAACCCCACCCCCCAACCCCCCCAACCCCTCCCCCCAACCCCTCCCCCCAACCCCTCCCCCCAACCCCTCCCCCCAACCCCTCCCCCCAACCCCTCCCCCCCAACCCCTCCCCCCAACCCCCCCCCCAACCCCTCCCCCCAACACCTCCCAACGCCTCCCCCCAACCCCTCCCCCCAACCCCTCCCCCCATCCCCTCCCCCCAACGCCTCCCCCCACCCCTCCCCCCAAACCCCTCCCCCCAACGCCTCCCCCCAATCCCTCCCCCCAACCCCTCCCCCAACCCCTCCCCCCAACCCCCCCCCCAACCCCTCCCCCCAACACCTCCCAACGCCTCCCCCCAACCCCTCCCCCCAACCCCTCCCCCCAACCCCTCCCCCCAACCCCTCCCCCCAACCCCCCCCCCAACCCCTCCCCCCAACACCTCCCAACGCCTCCCCCCAACCCCTCCCCCCAACCCCTCCCCCCAACCCCTCCCCCCAACGCCTCCCCCAACCCCTCCCCCCAACCCCTCCCCCCAACGCCTCCCAACGCCTCCCCCCAACCCCTCCCCCCAACCCCTCCCCCCAACACCTCCCAACGCCTCCCCCCAACCCCTCCCCCCAACCCCTCCCCCCAACACCCCCCAACGCCTCCCCCCAACCCCTCCCCCCAACACCTCCCAACGCCTCCCCCCAACCCCTCCCCCCAACCCCTCCCCCCAACACCCCCCAACGCCTCCCCCCAACCCCTCCCCCCAACCCCTCCCCCCAACACCTCCCAACGCCTCCCCCCAACCCCTCCCCCCAACACCTCCCCCCAACCCCTCCCCCCAACCCCCCCAACCCATCCCCCCAACCCCTCCCCCCAACCCCTCCCCCCAACCCCTCCCCCCAACACCTCCCAACGCCTCCCCCCAACCCCTCCCCCCCAACCCCTCCCCCCAACACCTCCCAACGCCTCCCCCCAACCCCTCCCCCCAACCCCTCCCCCCAACCCCTCCCCCCAACGCCTCCCCCCAACCCCTCCCCCCAACCCCTCCCCCCAACCCCTCCCAACGCCTCCCCCCAACCCCTCCCCCAACACCTCCCCCCAACCCCTCCCCCCAACCCCTCCCCCCAACCCCCCCAACCCATCCCCCCAACCCCTCCCCCCAACCCCTCCCCCCAACCCCTCCCCCCAACCCCTCCCCCCAACACCTCCCAACGCCTCCCCCCAACCCCTCCCCCCCAACCCCTCCCCCCAACCCCTCCCCCCAACCCCTCCCCCCCAACCCCCCCCCCCCCCGCCCCAGTTGCGGGTGACCTAAAATCCCACGATCACCGACTCCACTGCGGGTCGCGGCTTTCAAGCGCACGCACAGACGCGCGCGCGCTCAGCGAGTGAACAACAATCATCATCAGCAGCAGCAACAATGGCATCATCATCAGCAGCAGCAGCAACATCATCATCGTCGGCATCATCGCAGGCAGTGGCTAAAAGTCTGGATTCGAACGGAGCCTCTCAGCGTCGCCAGCTCAGGCGCGACCACTCCGTGTGAGGTGGAGGGAGGACGCGGAGCCTCCACCCCGTCTCCCACTCGGCGTGCGGGGCGATTCGGGAGCTGTTGGCGAGCGGTTCGGGAGCGGTTCGGGAGCGGTTTGGGAGCGGTCAAAGGGCGGTTTGGGAGCGGTTTGGGAGCGGTCGAGGGGTGGTTCGGGAGCGGTTTGGGAGCGGTCGAGGGGTGGTTCGGGAGCGGTTTGGGAGCGGTTCGGGAGCGGGTTGGGAGCGGTCGAGGGCGGTTTGGGAGCGGTCGAGGAGCGGTTCGGGAGCGGTTTGGGAGCGGTCGAGGGGTGGTTCGGGAGCGGTTTGGGAGCGGTCGAGGGGTGGTTCGGGAGCGGTTTGGGAGCGGTTCGGGAGCGGGTTGGGAGCGGTCGAGGGCGGTTTGGGAGCGGTCGAGGAGCGGTTCGGGAGCGGTTTGGGAGCGGTCGAGGGGTGGTTCGGGAGCGGTTTGGGAGCGGTCGAGGGGTGGTTCGGGAGCGGTTTGGGAACGGTTCGGGAGCGGGTTGGGAGCGGTCGAGGGCGGTTTGGGAGCGGTCGAGGAGCGGTTCGGGAGCGGTTCGGGAGCGGTGGAGGGCGGTTTGGGAGCGGGTTGAGATCGGTTCGGTAGCGCTCGAGGAGCGGTTTGTAATCTTTTTTGGAGCGGTTTGTAATCTTTTTTGGAGCGGTTTGGGTGCGGAGGGAGTTGAGGGAGATGAGTCGCGGGTCAAGGAACCTTCGAGGAAGGGGGCTTGAGGGAGAACACGAGAGCTGGGGACGCGTGAAGAAATAAAGACTCCCAACAAAGACCCCTAACGAATAAGGACTCCTAATTGTTGGTGTCACTACGCGTGCACACATACGGGACATACGGACGGACGCAAGGCAGGAGGCAGAATCGCAGCAGCTTCTGACGAGCCTCCGGGTGGCAGTGAGGACAGAGCCCAGGCGTGAGTGCCTCCGAGGTCCTGACGCGATGTTCGTGGACCCTCCTCCACCCGACGCAGACAATCGTTTGCACGAAGTCGTCTCGTCATTAGAGGCCGACCGAAATTCGGTTTTGGTTTCGGGGGCCGAAAGTTGGCAAATGGCCTCTTTCGGCATAGTTTTGGTTTCGGCCGAAAGTACATTTTTATTTTTCGGTATGGTTTCGTTTTCAGCGAAAACAAAAAATTCAGTTTCGATCGGCCTCTACTCATCATGGACAAACGGTGGCCACATGCATTTGCTGCCTCCAGCAGCAGGAGCAGCAGCAGCAGGGCGCCAACCGTAGTTGGTGATGTTGCAGAGAGCGATCTGACAGCGTCTTAGAAACGGGTAGTCTGACGTTTTGCTCTCACGGCCATCACCAGTGTTGCGCGTGCCCTCCTGGCACCCGAGCATCGGGTCGTCTGTTTCTGCGCCTCTACGGGGATTCCAGGTCGTCTCCTATTTACAGCCCTGTGTGGGAATTCCATGTTATTATGGCGGGGGCCGAGTCTGTCCTGAGCTGGGGAGGGAGAGGCTGGGTGGCTCACAGTGCCAGCACCCGAGGTTCGATTACAGCTCTCAGCAGCAGCAGCAGCAACAACAACAAACATCAAAGTCACATTATTTTTTGCCATGCCCAGTACCTGTGTTCAGCCCTGAGCTGGTAAAGTAAATTCCACATTCAAATTGCGGGGGCAAGAGGAGGCTGAGTCAACCAGCCCCAACCAGGATGTGAACTTGGGACCTGTGATTGCGAGCCGCTCGCTACACCGCTGAGCAGCCGCTTGCCCCTTGCCCCTCCCCCTTGGCCTTTTCCCTTTGCCCTCTTGCCCCTTGCCCCACCCCCTTGGCCCTTGCCCTTTGCCCCTTGCCCCTCCCCCTTTGCCCTTTGCCCTCTTGCCTCTTGCCCCACCCTCTTGGCCCTTGCCCTTTGCCCCTTGCCCCCTTACCCCACCCCCTTGGCCCTTGGCTCTTGCCCTTTGCCCTTTGCCCCTTGCCCCACCCCCTTGGCCCTTGCCCTTTGCACCTTGCCCCACCCCCTCGGCCCTTGCCCTTTGCCCCTGCCCCGAGGTGCTTCTCTTTCTCACCGGATACGCAGAGCCAGGGAGGCGACGAGCGCGATGCTGAGAACGACAGCGACGAGGGCGATGCTCTGCCGCGATGTGAGGCCTGTGGATTACAACAACCATCACCATCATCACCAGTACCACCACCATCATCATCACCACCATCATCATCATCACCACCATCATTATCACCACCACCATCACCATCATCACCAGTACAACCATCATCATCATCACCACCACCATCATCATCACCAGTACCACCATCATCATCACCATCATCACCAGTACCACCATCATCACCACCACTATCATCACCAACATCATCACCACCATCAACACTACCACCATAATCACCATCATCATCATCATCACCAGTACCACCATCATCATCACCATTACCACCACCACCACTATCATCACCAACATCATCACCACCATCATCACTACCACCATAATCACCATCATCATCATCACCAGTACCACCATCATCATCGCCAGTACCACCATTATCATCACCACCACCACTAGCATCACCAATATCATCACCACCATCATCACCATCATTATCATCATCACCAACATCATCACCACCATCATCATCATCACCACCACCATCACCATCATTATCATCATCACCACCATTATCATCATCACCATCATCACCAGTACCACCATCATCATCACCAGTACCACCATCATCACCAGTACCACCATCATCACCACCACTATGATCATCACCACCATTATCATCATCACCACCACCACCACCATCATTATCATCATCACCACCATAATCATCATCACCACCACCACTATCATCACCAACATCACCACCATCATCACCATCATTATCATCATCACCATTATCACCACCACCACCACCATTATCATCACCAACAGCATCATCACCATCATCATCACCATCATTATCATCATCACCACCACCACCACCATCATTTTCATCATCACCAACATCATCACCACCACCATTATCACCATCATCACCACCAACCACCATTATGATGTTGATGGTGGGTGATGGTGACGATGATGGTTGTGATGATGATGGTTGTGATGATGATGGTTGTGATGATGATGGTTGTGATGATGATGATTAAACATCCACGCTACGGTGCTCACGACACACGGGGGCCTGCCCGATCCAGAACGCGAACTCGGGCTGCAGCTCATGGCACTGCCAAAACCTCGACCCCCTCCCCACCTCCTTCGGATCTCAACCCCCTGCAACCCGAAGTTGCCTGCAAGGCTCTTCTCGTGCCGTTTTACTTGGCGGTGGCAGCAAGCAGAAGGCAGCAGCAGCGACGGCGAGGGAGGACTTTTCATCCGGTTGATTGTAATCTCCATGATGTGTTTTACAGGCACCGTCGATTTGCGGTTGGATTGCCTCAAGCTTTTGTGAGCTCCGAGAAACTGAGAGAGGAGGGGGGAGGGGATCCGAGCTCGAAAACCGAACGCGTTCGCAAACACCCCCCCCGCACCAACCCTACCCCCCACCAACCCTACCCCCCACCAACCCTACCCCCCACCTACCCACACCCCACCCAGCCACCCGGCCAGCCACCGACCCCTTCGCCGCTCTTAACGTGGCAGCGAAATCGCCGCCACTCGAATCAACGCCAAGAACAGCAGCATCGCCGGCATCGTCATCATCATCACCATAATCGGCAATCCACCCTCCATATAATGCTGATGATGTACATGCATCATCAGCATTAGAGTTCATCAGCATCATCACCCGTGCCTGTGAAGCCATCCACAATGTATTCATCCACCAGATGAGCTTCAAACCACGTGATGACCTTCAACCACGTGATGAGCATCAACCACGTGATGAGCATCAACCACGTGATGAGCTTCAACCACGTGATGAGCTTCAACCACATGATGAGCATCAACCACGTGATGAGCTTCAACCACGTGATGAGCATCAACCACGTGATGAGCATCAACCACGTGATGAGCTTCAACCACGTGATGAACTTCATCCACGTGATGAACTTCAACCACGTGATGAACTTCAACCACGTGATGAGCTTCAACCACGTGATGAGCTTCAACCACGTGATGAACTTCAACCACGTGATGAACTTCAACCACGTGATGAGCTTCAACCACGTGATGAACTTCAACCATGGGAGGAGCGTCGACCACTACCGTGTCGCTCTCGGGCGGAATGCTCACCACTGCAACGCTCACCACCATGACGCTCGCCACCATGACGCTTGCCACCACGACGCTCGCCACCGCGATGCTCTCCACCGCTACGGCCGCCATGGCTACACTCTCTACCACGATGCTCTAATGCGATGCTCTCCAATGCTACACTCGCCAACACTCCGGTCACTACCAAGACACTCACTACTGCGACGTTCGCTACCATGACGCTCGCTGCCACGGCGCTCTCCAACGCGAAGCTTGCCACCGCAACGCTCTCTACCGTGATGCTTCACACCGTACCGCTCTCAATCGTGACTATCGCCACAACCACGCTCTCCATTGCGACGCTGTTTACTGCGACATTTGCCACGGCGACGTTCTCCACCACGACGCTCGCCACCGCCACGCTCTCTACCGCGACACTGCTGCGCTCGCTATCACTGTGACGACGCTCGACACTGCGATGCTTTCCACCGCCACGCTCGCTACTGGGATGCTCGCCGTCGCGATGCTCTCCACCGCCATGCTCTCCACTGTGATGCTCGCCACTAGAACGCTCCCGACTGCGATGTTCACCACCGCAATGCTTTCTACCGCGACGCTCTCTACCGCGACGCATTCCACCACGACACTTTCCAATGCGACGCTTTCCACCATGATGCTCTGCAAAGCGATGCTCGCCACCGCAACACTCTCCACTGCAACACTTTCTACCGCGAAGCTTGCCACCGCATCGCCCTCAACGGTGACCATCGCCACAGCGACGCTCTCCATTGTGATGCTCACCACCGCAACGCTCTCCACCATGACGCTCACCACTGCGACGCTCACTACCGCAACGCTCTCCACTGCGGCACTCTCTCCACTGCGTCACATTCTACCGCGAAGCTTGCCACCGCACCACCCTCAACGGTGACCATCTCCACCATGACGCTCTCCATTGTGACGCTCTCTACTGTGACGTTTTGCACCGGGACGCTCTCTACGGCGACACTCATTGCCACAACGCTCGCCGCCATGATGCTCACTACCGCGACGCTCTCCACCACGACACTCGCCACCGCAACTCTCTCCACCTCCACGCACGCTACCACGACGCTCACCAGCGCGACGTTCACCACCGCAATGCTCTTTACCACCACGATCTCCACCACGACGCTCGCCACTGCGGCGCCCACTCCCGCAGTGCTCGCCACTGCGGCACTCTCTACCGCGAACTTTTCCACCACGAACGCTTGCCACCGCCAAGCTCTCTGCCATGATGCTCTCCTCGCCGATGCTCGCTTCCGTGACACTCGCCACGGCAACGCTCTCTACCGCGATGACGCTCTGCACTGTGACACTGTCCCCCACCATGCTAGCCACCGTGATGCTTGTCACCGTGACTCTCTCTAATGCGACGCTCTCCAACGCGACGCTCAACACTGCAATGCTCGCCACCACAGCGCTCGCCACGGCGACACTCACCGCGGCGATGCTCTCCACCACCACCACCACCACAATACTCGCCACCGCGACGCTGTCCTTCGCTATGCTCGCCACCGCAATGCTCTCTACAGCCACGCTGCCTACTGAGACGCTTGCCACAGCGACGCTCTCCACCACGACGCTCTCTACCGCGACTCTCTCCAAACTGACGCTAGCTACATCGACGTTCGCTACGCGATGGTCAGAACTGTGACACTCTCTACCGCGACACTGGACACAGCAACGCTCTCCTCTACGACGCTCACCAACGCGATGCTTTCTACCGCGACACTCACCGCAATGATGTTCTCCACACCAACGCTAGCTACCGTGACGCTTGCTACCAATACGCTCGCCACCGCAATGATTGCCAGTGCAACGACCTCCACCACGACGCTCTCCACCGTGACGCTGTCCCCTGCCATGCTCTCCACCGTGACGCTCTTCAATGCGACACTTGCTACCGCGACACTCTCTACCACGACGCCCGCTACCGTAAGATTGTAAGTAACGTATAATGTACCATGTGTAGTGTACCCTGTGTAGTGTATAGTGTACTATTCGAGTTCTGCTCCCTCCGTGCTACGATCTGCTGTTGAAATGCAGACCTCTACCCACCCGTGTTCGTCACTTATTGCAATGCCTCGCACATGGTTGCGCTGCAGATCTGCTCCGTTCTTCTTCCGCCCTATCTCCACATGATCACAGAAGAGCGCCTTCATCGCCACACTGCTGCTGTTGTCAATTATCGATCAAAACACTGCACCAGGGATCCTAAAATTTGCATTGATCAACACACTCTTCATAGACAACAAGAGGGCTCTGATCCATGATCTGATCAATGTTTGTGGACTCGACATATCGACCATTCCAGAAACTTGGCTCGCGACCCGTATGCTACGTGGCACGTTGTGAAAGGTCTGCTGCACTCCAGCCACCCATTAACTAATCAATTAGAATCTGTGCCCAGTACTTGTGACGTTCTTCATCAATAGAATAGTGACAATAAAGACGAAGGGTTTTCACCTGAAGGCAATGCATTCTCCCCGTCTGCCATCAGAGTTTGATCAACTGGCAGAGGTGTCGATGTTCATCGCACGGCTGCCAAATAAGACAGTGGTGCACCACGACATCCACATGTCTCAAATCGTGCTCGGACGTTGCTTGCGCCGCTGATTGTCCACCTGGCAAATATTTTGTTGAGCGAGGGCTCTTTCCCAGATCGGTTAAAAATAGCGCGGGTAACACCGGTCCTGAAAAGAGTTGCCTTGATCCGTAGTTACTCCGTAAACTATCTACCCAATCTCAAACCCGTGTTTGATTTCAAAGGTCATCGAGCACCTTTTTCACATCGTTGCGATGAGCAGATTCAACCTTTTGGAGTCGGCGTACTAAAGTCCCACAGCACTGAGACGGCTCTACGAAAGATCACTGGTGACCTCTACAAGATCACTGATGACCTCTACAAGATCACGGATGACCTCTACAAGATCACTGATGACCTCTACAAGATCACGGATGACCTCTACAAGATCACTGATGACCTCTACAAGACCACGGATGACCTCTACAAGATCACTGATGACCTCTACAAGATCACGGATGGCCTCTACAAGACCACGGATGACCTCTACAAGACCACGGATGACCTCTACAAGATCACTGATGACCTCTACAAGACCACGGATGACCTCTACAAGATCACGGATGACCTCTACAAGATCACAGATGACCTCTACAAGACCACGGATGACCTCTACAAGATCACGGATGACCTCTACAAGATCACGGATGACTGCTGTGCCGCAGCATTGGTAGTCCTCGATCTCTCAGCCGCCTTCGACACCATCGACCATGAGATACCCATCGGGTGGCTAAGGTCAAAGTTCGGTGTATCAGGTATGACACTGGGGTCAATTGAGTCGTACCTACGTGGTCCATCACAGTTCGTCAAGCTGAGTGATGGACAGTCATCGTCTGTGCCGTGCCTAGTCATTCTCGGGCCCTTCCTATTTTCAACAAATGTCTCTCCGATGGCCGATGTCATCTCATCGCATGAAATCAAGTTGCATTACTATGCTGATGATACACAATTGTACACCGCAGTGAAGTCAAAGTTAGATACCGAGAGCCTCATAACCTCGGAGATTGCACGCGAGTGGTGCACGTGTGGTTTGCACCAAACGAAACGCAGCTTAACCCAGAACAATTCTGAGGTTCTGCTGGTTGGCACTCTGGCTCAGGCGAGACAAACTGTTGGAGAATCGGGCGTAGCAGTCGCAGACTCCAGGATTCAGATTTATACTCATCTACAGAGCCCCGGCACCATACTCCAACAGAATTTGTCATTTGATCGCCACGTACAAAAGTCGTGCAATGTTCATGTCAGTGCTCTGCGACACATTCGACCACCATTGAGTCGTGACATAGCCAACACGATGGCATGTAGGATAGTATCGATGAGGCTCGATGATTGCAACTCATTACTATACGGGACATTTGGCAAAAATGTTACCAAGCTGCAGCACGTGTCGTGACGGGTACTGCAAAACCCGACCGTGTCTGTCCAGTGCTCTCAGAGCTGCATTGGCTTGCAGTGGCCGAAAAAATCATTGTAAGGTCGCACTCATTACACACAGAGTGCTTGCCACAAATTAACCACAATACGTTGCTGATCTCATTAAGGACCATAAACCATCACGCAAATTCCGGTTATCATCGCCGTGGTTTTTGGATAGTCATCCATGTCAATTGCCACTGATGTTGGCTGTGATCAATGCACTTCTACGGCCGCTCTTCCTTGTGATATTAGCAAGGCACTGTATATATGCACGTTCAAATCATATATATTGACGAACTAATTTCTCTAGAGCAGCTTTTAGTGCTCAGTTTGTTGTCCTTACCCCGCACACCTCCTATGATCACTGTGGGCTACGTACGGTGCGGAAGAAGTTCAACATACATACATACTGACTCACCCACCCACCCACCCACCCACTCGCTCGCTCGCTCGTACGACCACCGTCCCTGCCGCCACCCACCTCCCCCCTCCATGTACCCGGCGCCCGCCCGGCTCGGCTGCTCCACACGCCTCGTTCCGGCCCCAGGCTCCTGGGTCCCCTTCACGGCGCCCGACGGGGTCACGGACGACGACGACGACGACGCCGCCGCGATCGTCCACGCAGGCGACAGTGTCGGCGACGAGGCGGACGACGAGGTGGACGACGAGGAGGTGGACGAGTAAGGCGCCGTGGTGTAGAGAGAGCGGACCCTGTCCTCCGTCGCCCAGCCCGAAGTGGGACTCAGAGTCGGGACCATCGGCAGTCTCCGCCAGGTTTCCTGCGTGGGCTGGAGCCGCCACCGGGGCCCCGGATACGGAGCGCGATGCGTGATCTCCTCATCGGGCAGCGTTGGCCCCCACACGATGGACCAGTTGAAGCCGCTAAAGTTCGCACCCCGATCCTCGGAATACGAGCCGGCGTCGGCGTCTGGGGGGTCGTGGGGAGCATAGGGGCCCGGTTGAGGGGGGCCTTCTTCCGCACCCCAGCGTTTGGGGGGCTGCCACGGCGCCAGGGTGCTGGACGGCCGAGCTGGAAGCCACGAGAAGGGGGCCTGGCGCCTCGCGCGCCTCCCGCGGTGATTGTGGAGACCGTGGTGGTGACGGTGGTGGTGGTGGTGGTGGAGACGATGGTGGTGATGGCGGTGGTGGTGGTGGCGATGATGGCGATGATGATGGTGGTGGGTTTGATTGGGGTAGTTAGTCATTGAGTTGGAAGCATTTTGGTGGTGGTGGGGCTGGTGATGATTCTGATGACGATGGTGGTGGTGGTAATGATGATGATAAAGTGTTGCATTTTGGTATTTTGTATAAAAACTGTTATTTAGGTGGTGATGGTGGTGCTGAAATCTGCTTTGATTGCAATGCTGATAATGATTACAGTGATTATGATAATGTTGCTGATGGCGACGATGGTGATGATGATGATGACTACACCGACAACGATGACGATGTTGCTGCTGCTGCTGACGATGGTGAAGAGGAGAAGGAGACCCCATCACTGATCCGGCCTTCTCTCCATCTCCCACGCCCGCTCCCACTGCGTCTGCGCGTATCTCCTCTCTCGATCCGCATTCAGAGCCACGTTCCATTGCAGCTGCGGGTTGGATCCCCGGTGCGGGTCGCTCCTCGCCTCCGGAGGAGCGACACTCCGAGCGTGGGGCCCCCGGGGCGCAGAGGAGGGCGAGGAGGAGGAGGAAGAGGAGGGACTGGGCCCAAGAATGAGCCCTCGACCGCCACCGGGTACCCATCTGTAAAGTACACGAATCATCAGAATTATCAACAATTGCATCATCATCATCATCCGGATTGCCTTCATAACTCACATCATCAACGTCGAGTGAAAACTCGGGTACGGGACCCTGGGTAGCCGACCAGGCATCATTCAACACCTTCAAGTTTCAAGTTTCATTTATTAGGTTTTGCCCTGTGAGCCATTTGGCTCTTGAATCGGGTGCAACCGCAACAAACAAAAAAACTAAAACATGAACAAGAAAACATCTTAAAGTGACTATGTGCAAACAGAAAATCCAAGAAAAGACAGCAAAATATTGCAGAAAAAGCACCGTACACCAACACTGTGTGCAAAAATCCCAGTGGGATGCAAGTCAAACAACAACAACCACAAGACAACTTAGATTAAGGCCATCAGTCTAACTCTGTACTACAACAAACAAACATGGCCAAACCGAAAAACTTTTCAAAAATCACCAAAATAAAGCCATAAAAGCAATGAAACCGTGATCATAGGAACTGTGACCGAATTTTCACAATAAACGACGTAAACAACATGTACTACCAAACTCTGCAGCCATAGCTGGCTGCATGAGTCACTCCACAACAGCAGGAGCATCAGTCGTAGTGTCAACATTTTTCAATGCACCTTTAAGATCAGCACACCTGACAGCAGATGCATTCAATGGAGTTGCATTAAACATGCAACCCATGCGATTGACCGCACAGAAAACCCACTGTGGTAGTCTCCGCTCCTTCAACAGAGGAGGAGGAACAGCGACACGACACGAACTCTCTCTTTCTCTCTCTGCTGATGCCCTCTCGTCGTGGCAGCAGCAGTGGCAGCAGTAGCAGCAGCAGTGGCAGCAGCAGTGGCAGCAGCAGTGGCAGCAGCAGTGGCAGCAGCAGTGGCAGCACCTCCACGTGGACATTTAGCTCCTGAACGTACTGCTGCCATTCGCAATAATTGAGTACTCTGTGGGCAATGTTAGTCTATGGGCAATGTTAGCCTATGGGCAATGTTACACTATGTTAGTCTATGGGCAATGTTAGTCTATGTTAGTCTATGGGCAATGTTAGTTTATGGGCAATGTTACTCTATGTTAGTCTATGGGCAATGTTAGTCTATGTTAGTCTATGGGCAATGTTAGTCTATGGGCAATGTTACACTATGTTAGTCTATGGGCAATGTTAGTCTATGTTAGTCTATGGGCAATGTTAGTCTATGGGCAATGTTACTCTATGTTAGTCTATGGGCAATGTTAGTCTATGTTAGTCTATGGGCAATGTTAGTCTATGCTAGCCTATGGGCAATGTTAGTCTATGGGCAATGTTACTCTATGTTAGTCTATGGGCAATGTTAGTCTATGTTAGTCTATGGGCAATGTTAGTCTATGGGCAATGTTAGTATATGGGCAATGTTAGTCTATGGCAGTCTATTGGCAATGTAAATCTAAGGGAAATGTTACTCTATGTTAGTCTATGGGCAATGTTAGTCTATGTTAGTCTACGGGCAATGTTAGTCTATGGGCAATGTTAGTCTATGTTAGTCTACGGGCAATGTTAGTCTATGGGCAATGTTAGTCTATGGGCAATGTTAGCCTATGTTAGTCTACGGGCAATGTTAAGTCTATGGACCATATCGTGAACCCATTGTGGTCTTCGCTTCTTCAATGGAGGAGGAGGAGGGGAGGGAGAGCGACACGACACGAACTCTGTCTGTGCTGCAGTCCTCTCGTCGTTGCCAGCAGCAGCAGCAGCATCATCAGACCTCGACATTGGCACCCAGCTCCTGAACGTATCGCCATCCGCAATAAGATAGAGACCCACAGACATAGATACAGATACGTAGTGACCCACAGAGACACACAGAGACCCATAGAGACTCAACGAGCACCATGGAGATTAGTTCAAGACAAGCCAAAGTCGTGCCATTGTGCAAATGCAACCCAAAGCGACGGATGAGGAGGAGGAGGAAGAGGAGGAAGAGCGACACGAACGAACTCTCTCTCGTCGTGGAGAGTAAACCCCCAGCGTTTGCATCTGGCTCCTGAACCTCACCGCTGCTGCCATCGTGCGCGGGAGTAGAATGGTGAAACCACCTGACTCTGAGTGTAACAGGAGGCTTTCTCGACCATTATTATACATAATAAAGGTTATTTTTTTTTGGGGGGGGGGGGTGGGTTAAATCGCATGAATGTAACTGTGTCGTAAAAACTCGCCACCACCCGACACAGCCAATCGGTAAAGTTTGTCACGGTAGTTCAGCACACACACACACACAACGGATCACGACACAACATTTACAGCCACCAGCAGCAGCAGCATAGTCAGACGACGGCCGGAGTTGTCTCTTCATCCACACTCGATGATTCGGGCGAAGCTAAACGGAACGTTGTGTTTTACGTTTCTGAAAATTGTTTTTTTACCCTTCTATCTGGCAACAAAACTGACACCTTTTTTACAAGGAGTCATGTTTGCATAGACCACAATACCTGCAGTCATAATGCAAACAAAAAACATAACTCTGATAATGTATGCACTGTCCTTGAAGTTGATTGGTCCACACCCGAGACAGCTTTCCTTAGAGCCTAGTCTCACATGGGTTGGACCAGATGACGCCAAAAGGCGCACAACTCAAAGACAATGCACCATCAGACTATGAGAGCTCGGGGTAAGCATTTACACCATTGGTACCTCATTTGCCAGTCGAAAAATATGATAATTGGTTTGTACCCTTTTATCTGGCAACTAAACTGACACCTTTATTACGTTTCTGTTCCACACCACCAAGTTGACCTCTGAGTCTGTGCGGGGGTTTGGCGGGGGGGGGGGGGGGCACGCTGGCAATGTGGCGACTGCCCCATCGCCCCCTCCCGTGTGACCTCGCAACCAATCAGCGGGCCTCTGGGCGCGATGACGTCACAATCAACTCCTTCTCCGCGTGTGATTGGTTGTGGCCACCCCCTCTGCCGTTAACCAGCAGCGCCGCCATATTTCCCGACCGCGTCTGGGTCTGACATCTCGGTTCCCGTGGTAACGTTATTGTTTTTTTGTTATTGTTTATCTACGTTAACATTCCGCTTTAGTTTCACCGAGGAAAGCCTCAACTCAGTATATCGAGACACTTTATTCGAGAGGGTCCGAGCCCTGTTGCTGTTGTTGGGGGCCGTCCATAAATGACGTCACGCGATTTTGGACGATTTTTGACCCCCCCCCTCGTCACACGGCGTCACAAAAAGTCAGACCCCCCCCCCCCTCAAATATGACGTCACAAAGCTCTGCCCCCCCCCCCTCCAAAAATAAAACATGCTTCAAATCGCTTTAAACTATTGTCATTGTAGTGCGTATTTAATGTGGCGCTGCACTCTGATGTTGTAGGAGAAAACATTTATTAAAAAGTCTATTTAATTAAGTAGAACCGCTAGAACGTGTTGTCTATATTTATTTAAAGTTGCGGATTTTGATGTGTGACGTCACATTTCTCAAACTCCCCCCCCCCTCAAGATTTGAAGCTTTCGTGACTGCAAGGATTCATACTCTTTGGTCTTTTCGGTAAAGTTACGTAGGTAAAAAATAAAATGAAATTAATAAAAATCTGGCTGTGACGGTCCCACCTGATGACGGAGACTTGTGTTGCCTCCGAAACGTCGTGATTTGTATAATTTTATTTTTATTAATTTATTTTTAATTTTTTACCTACGTGACATTACCGAAAAAACCAAAGAGTAGCCCCCCAACCTCGTCACACATCGTCACAAGTGTCTGACCCCCCCCCCCAGGTGCGTGACGTCATTTATGGTGTGGGTGTGATTTTGGCCGATGCCAGTTCCATGGTGAGTGTGGGTTTAGCTACGACGAGCGGTGGTGTCGCGGTCACCGCGTCGTGCTGTGAACCCGGCGACCCGAGTTCGATTCCCGCTGACGGCCAACACCCAGTGACGACTATCTGAACCGGTCATGGGCCTCTCCTAGGTCGACTCAGCCTCAAATGAGTACTTGGTGCGGTGTGTAAACATCGCCACTGGGGAGACAAAGGTGGTGTGCGTTTGTCCACCCATCCCGTCGTGCTCGCTAACAGCACTTGCCCCAACAGTCCTTCAATGCTATACGGGGGATCTTTGTTTAAATATATCCGTCCCGAGTCACCAGGCCGAGGAGCGGTGGCGCAGCGGTTGTCGCCCATCACTCACAGCGCATCGACACCCGGCCGGGCTCAGGTTTGAGTCTCGGTCACGGTCAACATCAGCGGCGAGTGACGTACGAATCGCTGCTCCCCCCCCCGTAGCTGCTCCCACCCCCTGTCGCCTGTCTTATTAAAGGGGGAGGGGTGGGGGAGGGGGAGGGTGGGCAGGGGGAGGGGAGGGGGGTGCAATGAGCCTCGCCGCTCCCCCTCCGCTCGTTCCTCGCTTTGGCGGGGTAATCCGGGCGCCGCGGGCGGAGACAAAACGTGAGCCGGGTCGGGTGGGGGGGAGGAGGAGGAGGGAGGAGGAGGGAGGAGGAGGATGAGCAGGAGAATAGGGAGAAAGACGAGGAGGAGGGGGGGGGGCGAGGACGATGAGGAGGAGGAAAAAGGGAGGAAGACGAGGGGTAGGAGGGGAGGAGGAGGAGGCGGGAGGTAAAATGATATCATGGGGAAATTAGGGGAGGAGGAGAAGGGATTTGGGGAGGTGTGTGCTGTGTGGAAGCAGAGGGCAGCAGAGGTGGGTGGGGTGAGAGGGGAATATGATGATGGACCCTGTGTCTGGGTGTGACGGTGAGGGATATTGTCGATGACGAGTCGGCCTGCGGCTCTCTCAGCGCTCCTGGGAGGTGTGGGACCGCGTGCCCAAGATGGTCACTGCAGCTGCATGGGCCACAATCCTGGACATCAGCCCTTACCCCTCAGCGTCACAGGAGGAGGAGGGAGGGAGGGGGGGACGATGCCAGTGATGATTAAATTCCCGCTTGCAACTTTCATCAGCGAGCTGAGACCAGGCCACTGTGGATTCGAATGGGGGTCCTGGATGAACGCCCACCACCGGAGTGTAAGAACGGCGGGTGCATTGAACAGATGACAAGCACTAATAGGGTTTTTACCCTTTTTTCTGGCAACAAAAACTGACACATTTTGCAAGGAATCATGTTTACATTAACCACAATACTTGCAGTCAAATGCAAACTAAAAACAATACTCTGATAATGTATGCATTGTCTTTGAAACTGATTGGTCCACACCAGAGACAGACTAGGCTCTAAAGAAAGCTGTCTCTGGTGTGGACCAATCAGTTTCAACGACAATGCATAAATTGATAATTGGTTCTTTACCCTTCTATCTGGCAACAAAACTGACACCTTTTTGCAAGGAGTCATGTTTGCATAGACCGCAATACCTGCAGTCATAATACAAACAAAAGAACATAACTCTGATAATGTGCACTGTCCTTGAAGTTGATTGGTCCACACCCGAGACAGCTTTCCTTCGAGCCTAGTCTCATATGGGTTGACGCCTTTTGGCGTCATCTGGTCCAACCCATATGAGACTAGGCTCGAAGGAAAGCTGTCTCGGGTGTGGACCAATCAACTTCAAGGACAGTGCACATTATCAGAGTTATGTTCTTTTGTTTGTATTATGACTGCAGGTATTGCGGTCTATGCAAACATGACTCCTTGCAAAAAGGTGTCAGTTTTGTTGCCAGATAGAAGGGTAAAGAACCAATTATCATATTTTTACTGGCAAATGAGGTCCCCATAGTGTGAATGCATAAATTATCAGAGTATTGTTTTTTGTTTGCATTTGACTGCAAGTATTGTGGTTAATGTAAGCATGATTCCTTGCAAAAAGGTGTCAGTTTTTGTTGCCAGAAAAAAGGGGAAAAACCCTATTAGTATATTTTGGTACTGGCAAAGGAGGTCCCATGATGTAGATGACAAGCAGTTGGGTCAGTGCGTAGATCAGATCCACGTGGTGGATCCTGTGTGTCAGGGACACGGGACCGCATCCGCTTTGCTCCGTCAGTGCGAATGTTCTCAGCACGGCAGGTGGCGCATCTGCCAGGAGCGAGCCTGCGACATATTCTAGATTTGAAGCTTTTGTGACTGCAAGGATTCATATTGTTAGGTTTTTTAGGTAAAGTCACGTAGGTCAAAAATAAAATTAATAAAAGTAAAATAAAAATAAAATACAAATCACGACGTTTCGGAGGCAACACAAGCTTCCGTCTTCAGGTGGAACCGTCAACGAACGATTGCTGTATCAAGTAAATGATATGCTTGCTGTATCAAGTAAATTATACGCTTGCTGTATCAAGTAAATGATACAGCTATCGTGCTGTGACGGTTCCACCTGAAGACGGAAGCTTGTGTTGCCTCCGAAACGTCGTGATTTTTATTTTATTTTACTTTTACTAATTTTAATTTTTTACCTACGCGACTTCACCGAAAAAAACCTAAGAATACAGCGACACATTCTTTGTTTCTTTCGAAAATGTTACGTCGATAGAAAGTTAAATTAAATAACAAATAAAATTGAAAATAAAAGCAAAAACCCCACGACGCTCCGATCGCAACACAAGCGGTCTCCATCAGGCGGGGAGACAAGAGGGGGGCACAGCCTCCAAATGCCACTGCTTCTAAGGGCTTCCAAAGTTGCGAGCCAGCGATCACTTTCGCGCGAACGACTCAAGTGTGCACCTAGCCTGGCACGCAGCATGGCGTGCAACAAAATCCCACCGTCCTTTCCCAGACCACCAGCTCCTGAGAAACTGCACGGGGGGTCCGTGGCGTCGTTGGGAGCCAGCGACTCGCAGGGCTCGGGATGGTAGCAGCGAAAACGCATCTCTCGGGCATTGCACAATCGGCTGCTTCCATCCCGCGTCCCTGGTTCTGCTGATATCGTGGTGGTTGTGGTGGTGGTGATGGGGTTTGTCGTCATTTACAGATTTGAAATGTTGCTGTTGTGTGACCGTGTGTGAGAGGGAGAGAGAGATGGAGACACGCTGAGAGAAGGATGGTGTTTGCAGGAGTGAGCGAGTGTTTGCGCGCGACAATGGCACAGAGCCGACAGGCGGAGGGATAGAGAGAGAGGCGGGGGAGGGAAGAGAGACGTGGGTGTGAGGAGAGACAGAGAGAGAGTACAAATAGAGGGAGAGGCAGGGGGAGAGACACAGAGAGAGAAAGAGGAGAGACAGAGGCGGGGGAGATACGAAAAAAGAGATACGAGAGAAAGTACAGAAGAGAGGGAGAGAGAGGCGGGGGGAGATACAAAAAGAAAGAGGGGGGTGAGGATAGAGAGTAGATGACGTGTTCATTATCGTACCGTTCACATCCCATCAATTACAGCTCACGAGTTCCGGATAATCGGTAGTAGTAGTAATAATAATGATGATTTATTGTTGAATATGTTTCATTATTTATTAAACAATAAACAACCATCATTCTCACTTCTCCAGCGCCTCGCGCCGCGGGCGGTGGAGATATGACACCGCACAGAGTACGGGACGCGGCCATCAACCCCCACCCTCCACTCTCCACCCCCACCCACCACCCTCCACCCCCCTCCACCCTCCACTCTCCACCCCCACCCCCACCCTCCACTCTCCACCCTCCACCCACCACCATCACCCCCCACCCTCCACCCACCACCATCACCCCCACCCTTCACCCCCCACCCTCCACCCTTCACCCCCCACCCTCCACCCCAACCAATACCCCCACCCTCCACCCTCCACCCCCCACCCTCCAATCCCACCCACTACCCAGTCTGTAGCCTGTAGCCTGCAGCCTGTAGCCTGTAGCTTGCAGCCTGTAGCCTGTAGCCTGCAGCCTGTAGTCTGTAGTCTGTAGCCTGCAGCCTGTAGCCTGTAGCCTGTAGTCTGTAGCCTGTAGTCTGTAGCCTGCAGCCTGTAGTCTGTAGTCTGTAGCCTGTAGCCTGCAGCCTGTAGTCTGTAGCCTGTAGCCTATAGCCTGCAGCCTGTAGCCTATAGCCTGCTGCCTGTAGCCTATAGCCTGTAGCCTGCAGCCTGTAGTCTGTAGCCTGTAGCCTGTAGCCTGCAGCCTGCAGCCTGTAGCCTGTAGCCTGCAGCCTGTAGCCTGCAGCCTGTAGCCTATAGCCTGCAGCATGTAGCCTGTAGCCTGTAGCCTGCAGCCTGCAGCCTGCAGCCTGTAGCCTGCAGCCTGTAGCCTGCAGCCTGCAGCCTGTAGTCTGTAGCCTGTAGCCTGCAGCCTGTAGCCTGTAGCCTGCAGCATGTAGCCTGTAGCCTGTAGCCCGCAGCCTGCAGCCTGTAGCCCGGTTTACTGCGGGACAGAAGCAGGTGCAGTGTTGGGGGGAGGGGGGGGGGGGTGAGCAGCAGCAACGTTGTCAAAAGATCCGTTGCGCAGGTGCGTCTCGGTTCATGGGGCAGGTTCGTCTTGGTTCATGCGTCTTGGTTCATGGGGCATGTGCGTCTTGGTTCATGGGGCAGGTGCATGGGGCATGTGCGTCTTGGTTCATGGGGCAGGTGCATGGGGCATGTGCGTCTTGGATCATGGGGCAGGTGCATGGGGCATGTGCGTCTTGGTTCATGGGGCAGGTGCATGGGGCATGTGCGTCTTGGTTCATGGGGCAGGTGCATGGGGCATGTGCGTCTTGGTTCATGGGGCAGGTGCATCTTGGCTCATGCGTCTTGGTGCATGGCACGATTGGACCGAACGCATCTCACGTTGAACGTTCATCTTAACATTAGGAGCGGGTTGTCCAACAACAACAACAACAACCTCCGTTGGCCACTGAAGTGGCGGTGACGTCAACGCGCACTGCACTTGTGTGCCAGGCAAGGTGCATTCGGGGGCCATGTGAAGTGTCGAAGGCTCGCTGCTGGCAGGAGGTTACAGGTCAGACCCAGGTGCCGTGGGTTTTTACTGGTGTGCCAGGCTAGGTGCAGGAGGTCACGGGTGAGCTCACCTCAGAGGTCGCAAACGGGTATTGATTCCTTACCCGTACCCGGCCGCACCAGGGTCGAAAATGGGTACCCGTACCCGTACCCGGCTGGGTACGGGTACCCGTTCCCTACCCGTACCCTACCCGAAATGAGTGACAAACGGTTACTCACCAGTGACTCACGGCCTACCCGTACCCGGCCGCACCAGGGTCGCAAATGGGTACCCGTACCTGGCCAGGTACGGGTACGGGTACCCGTTCCGTACCCGTACCCTACCCGAAATGAGTGACAAACGGTTACTCACCAGTGACTCACGGCCTACCCGTACCCGGCCGCACCAGGGTCGCAAACGGGTACCCGTACCAGGCCGGGTACGGGTAGCCGGGTATCGGGTAGGGTACGGGTATCGGGTACTCGGTTGCGACCTCTGGCTCACCTCCGGCACGCATACATCCTGAAGTCATCACGGCTGGCGTGCGGGCAGCACCACGTGACAATTGCCATTTTTCATTTGGCCGTGCCCGGTGGCTGCGGGTCTCAACGACAACAATTTCGGTCGCACTGATTACCGTGGCCTAACCCCTCCGCCCCCCCTCCCACCCGCCTTCCCATCCCCAAACAAAAGGCGATCCGCAATCCGCAACTCGTGCGTGACAAACTGCCACGCCTGCCGCTGCGTTTGGCCCGGGGCCTCCTCGCCTCCGATCGCTCCTCATCGCTCATCGCAGCAGCCGCGCCGCGCTTTTGACCCTCTTGGCCCGTAATTGGGGCCCCGTGGTTATGGGTCAACCCCACACCTCCCTCCCCCCCCCCTTAATCCTCATCATACCCTTGCTACCATCTCGACCCATCTTCCCCTCCCCCTCCCGCCACTGGAGTAGCGCTGCTAGCGGCCGATGCTGGAGACCCATTTCGTGCGGCAGAGATTCCACGTTCTCATGGCAGGGGTCAGGATATCTAACGAACGTACTCTCGTTGTGTTTTTTGATTTTCTGCTGCCCCAATCGGTGGAGTTCTTGACTTGAACTTGCAGGGATGATGATTGGAATGGAAGATGTAATTATGACGGTTATTATCATTATTGTTATTATCAAAATGATTCTTCTTGGTTCTTTCGGTAAAGTCACGTAGAAGGGAAGTAATACAATAATAAAAATAAAACATAATAAAACAATTCTCACGACGTTTCGGCCACAACGCAAGCAGCCGTCCTCAGGTGAAACCCAGGTCTGTTATGAATACTGGTGATTGTGGTGGCGCGGGGGGGGAGCGGTGGCACAGCGGTTTGCGCGCTGCGCTACGAACCTGGCGACCCGAGTTCGTTTCCCGCTCACGGCCCACACCCGTTGACGATAATCTGAACCGGTCCTAGGTCGACTCAGCCTCAAATGAGTACCTGGCGCGGTGTGTAAACATCGTCACCGGGGAGACAAAGGCGGCCGGGCCTGGTGCTGGCTACGCACCTCTTCTGGTGTGCCGTGCCGGCATTCATAGGTGCTACTCGCTAACAGCACTTGCCCCTTTAGTCTGTTAAGGCTATTGGGGGATCTTTGTCTCTCTCTCTCTACCCCCCTCTCCCTCTCTCTACCCCCTGTCTCTACCCCCTCTCTCTCTACCTCCCCCCTCTCTCTACCCCCTCTCTCTACCCCCCCTCTCTCTCTCTACCTCCTCTCTCTCTACCCCCTCTCTCTACCCCCCTCTCTCTCTACCCCCTCTCTCTCTATACCCCCTCTCTCTATACCCCCTCTCTCTCTACCCCCCTCTCTCTCTACCCCCTCTCTCCCTCTACCCCCTCTCTCTACCCTCTCTCTCTCTACCCCCTCTCTCTCTACCCCCTCTCTCTACCCCCTCTCTCTACCCCCTCTCTCTCTACCCCCTCTCTCTACCCCCTCTCTATCTACCCCCTCTCTCTACCCCCTCTCTCTCTACCCCCTCTCTCTACCCCCTCTCTCTCTACCCCCTTTCTCTCTACCCCCTCTCTCTCTCTACCCCCCTCTCTCTCTACCCCCTCTCTCTCTCTACCCCCTCTCTCTCTACCCCTCCTCTCACTCTACCCCCCCTCTCTCTCTACCCCCTCTCTCTACACCCTCTCTCTCTCTACCCCCCCTCTCTACCCCCTCTCTCTCTACCCCCTCTCTCTCTACCCCCTCTCTCTACCCCCTCTCTCTCTACCCCCTCTCTCTCTCTACCCCCTCTCTCTCTACCCCCTCTCTCTCTACCCCCTCTTTCTACCCCCCTCTCTACCCCCCCCTCTCTCTACTCTATATCTCTGTTTCCCCTGTTTTCTATGTACATATTTGTAATATTTTTTTGACGCTGCCGCGCTGTGATATTTGACGCCCGTTTATAATTTCTGGCGTTAATGTTCATGATGATTGTGGATGATGATCGCGATCATGATGACGACGACGATTGTGATAACGATTGCGATGATGATGATTTTGACGATCATGACTGTGACGGCGATGACGACGATTGTGACGATGACTGTGATGACGATTGTGATAATCATGATTGTGACGGTGATGTCGATGAGTCGACCATGCCCCCCTCCCCCCTTCACCCCTTCCCTCCCTCCCCACCCATCATGTGGAGGGGGGGGGGCGGGGGGACTGGTTGCTGGGGGTTGTGCTCAGCGGGGTTCAAAGGGGACACGATGGAGAGCGACGACGATGATGACGAGGTGACTGTGGGGGGTAATGGGGGGGGGGGGGGGCTATGGACAGGGTAACGAGGGGGGGGGGTGAGGGTGAAGGAGGGGGGTGAGTTGGATGTCGTTAATTGGAATGTTGAGGGGGACGCTAGTGGGGGGAGGGGTGGGGGGGTCACGAGCTATTATCGCAAATACAGCCCCCCATTTTCATTTAAATGTTCCGTCACGTGACCTCGCAGCAGCCCCTAATTGAGAGCCGCGCGCGCCCTAATTGGTGACAGGAGACGCGGAGGGAGGGGGGGAGGGGGGAGGGGGGAGGGGGGGGAGAAGGAGGGGGCCGTGGGGGCGGTGGGGGCGAGATGGATTTCACGTGGGGAGGGAGGGGGGGTCACGTGGGGAGGGAGGGGGTCACGTGGGGAGGGGGATGAGTTCACGTGAGGAGGGAGGGGGTCACGTGGGGAGGGAGGGGGGGTCACGTGGGGAGGGGGATGAGTTCACGTGAGGAGGGAGGGGGTCACGTGGGGAGGGAGGGGGGGTCACGTGGGGAGGGGGATGAGTTCACGTGAGGAGGGAGGGGGTCACGTGGGGAGGGAGGAGGGGTCACGTGGGGAGGGGGATGAGTTCACGTGAGGAGGGAGGGGGGGTCACGTGGGGAGGGGGATGAGTTCACGTGAGGAGGGAGGGGGTCACGTGGGGAGGGAGGAGGGGTCACGTGGGGAGGGGGATGAGTTCACGTGAGGAGGGAGGGGGTCACGTGGGGAGGGAGGGGGGGTCACGTGGGGAGGGGGATGAGTTCACGTGAGGAGGGAGGGGTCACGTGGGGAGGGAGGAGGGGTCACGTGGGGAGGGGGATGAGTTCACGTGAGGAGGGAGGGGTCACGTGGGGAGGGAGGAGGGGTCACGTGGGGAGGGGGATGAGTTCACGTGAGGAGGGAGGGGGTCACGTGGGGAGGGAGGGGGGGTCACGTGGGGAGGGGGATGAGTTCACGTGAGGAGGGAGGGGGTCACGTGGGGAGGGAGGGGGGGTCACGTGGGGAGGGGGATGAGTTCACGTGAGGAGGGAGGGGGTCACGTGGGGAGGGAGGAGGGGTCACGTGGGGAGGGGGATGAGTTCACGTGGCGATTGAGGGGTTCATGTGGGGAGAGGGGTTTGCGTGGGGACGGGATGGGGGCATCACATGGGGATGGAGGGCGGTTCACGTGGGAAGGTTCACGTGGGAAGGTTCACGTGGCGGCGGGGGGGGGGGATGAGGGGGGGGGGTCATTAAGTGAGACGTCTCATTACCCCCCCCCCCCGCATGTCCCCCCAAAATCAATCCCCGCGTCGAACCAAGACGCGACGCCTCCTTCCGCTCAATCTGTGGAGAGCTTTGGGGGCGGGTGAAGGTGGGGGAGCGGGTGGGGGGGGGGGGGGCTGGTGGGGGGGGCTGGTGGGGGGGGGGCTGGGTGTGGGGGAGGCGATAAAGGGGACGGGGTGGGGGTGAGGGGGGGTGACAAACAGAGGGAGGGAGGGGAGGGAGGTTGAGTTGGGAGTGGGGGGGGGGGGAGAGACGCCGCCGTCTCTACCGCCTCTGCTGCTGCTGCTGTAATAAATACGGCGTACTACACGGAGAGAGCCGCGTTATTGGCAAGTCGTGGGTGACTCCATAAAGACATTGTCTCTGCGCCTGCGGGGCTGAGGTGTGGGCCGAGGGGGGCGGGGCGGTGGGGGGTACGAGGGGGGGGGGGTACGAGGGGGGGGGGGGTGCTGTCTGGGCTCCGTAGCCGGAGGGCCCCATGCGATTTGTAATGCGACGACATGACGCTTAAACTGTGGTGCACGGGGAACGAGGAGGAGGAGGTGGTGATATTGCCGACTCGCGGCAACACTCATGATCACACTCATCATCACCATCATCACACTCATCATCGTCATCATCACACTCATCATCGCCATCATCACACTCATCATCACCATCATCACACTCATTACTCATCATGTCATCATCACCATCATCACACTCATCATGTCATCATCACCATCATCACACTCATCATCACCATCATCACACTCATCATCGTCATCATCACACTCATCATCGCCATCATCACACTCATCATCACACTCACCACACTCATCATCACCATCATCACCATCATCACACTCATCATGTCATCATCACCATCATCACACTCATCATCACACTCATCATCACACTCGTCATCGTCATCATCACACTCATCATCGCCATCATCACACTCATCATCACCATCACCACACTCATCATCACCATCATCACCATCATCACACTCATCATGTCATCATCACCATCATCACACTCATCATCACCATCATCACACTCATCATCGCCATCATCACCATCACCACACTCATCATCACCATCATCACCATCATCACACTCATCATGTCATCATCACCATCATCACACTCATCATCACACTCATCATCACACTCATCATCACAGTCATCATCACACTCATCATCACACTCATCATCACACTCATCATCACACTCATCATCACACTCATCATCGCCATCATCACCATCACCACACTCATCATCACCATCATCACACTCATCATGTCATCATCACCATCATCACACTCATCATCACCATCATCACACTCATCATCGTCATCATCACACTCATCATCGCCATCATCACACTCATCATCACCATCACCACACTCATCATCACCATCATCACCATCATCACACTCATCATGTCATCATCACCATCATCACACTCATCATCACCATCATCACACTCATCATCGCCATCATCACCATCACCACACTCATCATCACCATCATCACCATCATCACACTCATCATGTCATCATCACCATCATCACACTCATCATCACCATCATCACACTCATCATCGCCATCATCACCATCACCACACTCATCATCACCATCATCACCATCATCACACTCATCATGTCATCATCACCATCATCACACTCATCATCACTATCATCACACTCATCATCACCATCATCACCATCACCACACTCATCATCACCATCATCACCATCGTCACACTCATCATCACACTCATCACCATCATCACACTCATCATCACCACCATCACCATCATCACACTCATCATCACACTCACCATCACCATCGCCACCACGCTCATCACATCGCCATGGTCATCGTGACATCGCTCGTCGCAACCGCTCGCCGTCACTCCCGCGGGGACGCTACAGAGGATGAGGAGGAGGCGGCGACCGTGGCGGCTTCACTCGGAACCAGGCGCACGGTGCCCGCGGGGCCGCGATAACGAGAAGCGCCCTCAGGGCGCCGCCACGCGCGGGGCCACGGGGAGACGTGAACTCCTGACCCCGACAGCGGAACAAACTCTTAGAGCGCGCGGGGGGGGTAAGGCGGGGGGAGGGCAACCCCCACCCCCGTCGCCTCCCACCCCTCCCCGCGTATGACCCCCCCCCCCACAAAGTCGCGTGCACCCCCGGACATACGCGCGCGACAAATCACGGGGAGAGAGAACGGGCGGGAGAGAGAGGGAGAGGAGAGGGGAGAGGGGAGGAGATGGGGAGCGAGGGAGGCATGGGGGAGGCTGAGGAAGGGGGTGGGGGGAGCTAGGGGAGGTGTGAGGGGTTTGATGGGGGAGGAGGAGGAGAGGAGGGGGGGTTAGGGAATTGGAACATACTGAGAGGAGGAGGAGGGGGGGGGACAGTGATTCACGTTCATGAGCGCTCATTACAGTGAATCCCCGTGTCTCCGTCGTAACACCGCGTGTCTGTGTGACAACGTGTGTCCGTGTGTCTCCGTAGCAACACCGCGTGTCTGTGTGACGACGTGTGTCCGTGTGTCTCCGTAGCAACACCGCGTGTCTGTGTGACAACGTGTGTCCGTGTGTCTCCTTAGCAACACCGCGTGTCTGTGTGACAACGTGTGTCCGTGTGTCTCCTTAGCAACACCGCGTGTCTGTGTAACAACGTGTGTCCGTGTGTCTCCGTAGCAACACCGCGTGTCTGTGTGACGACGTGTGTCCGTGTGTCTCCGTAGCAACACCGCGTGTCTGTGTGACAACATGTGTCCGTGTGTCTCTTTGTCTCCGTAGCAACACCACGTGTCTGTGTGTGCACGTGTCTCTCCGTCGCCATGTCCCTTTGTCACTATCATCATCATCACTGTCACCAACATCATCACCATCACCAACAACATCATCATCAGCAGCGCGAACCTCATCATCAATCTATCACCCTCATCAGCATCATCACCGCTCCGGGCTCCGTGAAGTGAGTTAGCACTTCGTGTGAAGTAAACAGCGCGTGTTTTGCGGACAGACTAGCTCCGCCATAGGAAGTGGAATGTCCACTGGCGCTCAAGGCTGCCATGATGGACGCTTCGCGCTGCTTTGAAAAGGAGCCGCTCGCTTTGACTTTTGCGCGGAACAAAGAATCCCGCCAGAGTCGATATAGTTTTTGTCTGTCTGGGGAGCGATGTGTGTGTGTGTGGGAGTGTGCGTGTGTGTGTCTGGGAGTGTGTGTGTGTGTGTGTCTGGGGAGCGATGTGTGTGTGTGTGGGAGTGTGCGGAGATGTGTGTGTGTGTGGGAGTGTGTGGGGAAATGTGTGTGTGGGAGTGTGTGTGTGTGGAGAGATGTGTGTCTGTCTGGGGAGCGATGTGTGTGTGTGGGTGTGTGGGGAAATGTGTTTGTGCAGTTGTGTGTGTGTGTGGGTGTGTGTGGGGAAATGTGTGTGTGGAGAGATGTGTGTCTGTCTGAGAGCGATGTGTGTGTGTGGGTGTGTGGGGAAATGTGTGTGTGCAGTTGTGTGTGTGTGTGTGTGGGGAAATATGTGTGTGGAGAGATGTGTGTCTGTCTGGGGAGCGATGTGTGTGTGTGTGGGAGTGTGCGGAGATGTGTGTGTGTGTGGGGAGTGTGGGGAGATGTGTATGTGTGGGAGTCTGGGGAGCGATGTGTGTGTGTGTGTCTGGGGAGAGATGTGTGTGTGTGTGGGAGTGTGCGGAGATGTGTGTGTGTGTGGGAGTGTGCGGAGATGTGTGTGTGTGTGGGAGTGTGCGGAGATGTGTGTGTGGAGAGATGTGTGTGTGTGTGGGAGTGTGCGGAGATGTGTGTGTGTGTGGAGAGATGTGTGTGTGTGGGAGTGTGGGGAGATGTGTGTGTGGGAGTGTGCGGAGATGTGTGTGTGTGTGTGTGGGAGTGTGGGGAGAGATGTGTGTGTGTGTGGGAGTGTGGGGAGAGATGTGTGTGTGTGTGGGGAGATGTGTAGGTGTGGGTGTATGTGGAGAGATGTGTGTGTGTGTGGGGAGATGTGTGGGGGTGGGTGTATGTGGAGAGATGTGTGTGTGTGGAGAGATTGTGTGTGTCGAGAGATGTGTGTGTGGAGAGATGTGTGTGTGGATAGATGTGTGTAGGAGTGTGGGGAGATGTGTGTGTGTGGGGAGATGTGTGTGTGTGGTTGTGTGGAGAGATGTGTGTGGGTGTGTGTGTGTGGGGAGATGTGTGTGTGTGTGGGTGTATGTGTGTGTGGAGAGATGTGTGTGTGGGGAAATGTGTGTGTGGAGAGATGTGTGTGTGTGGGAGTGTGGGGAGATGTGTGTGTGTGGAGAGATGTGTGAGTGTGTGGGGAAATGTGTGTGTGAAGAGATGTGTGTGTGGGGGGAGATGTGTGTGTGTGGGTGTGTGGGGGAGATGTGTGTGTGGGTGTGTGTGGAGAGATTTGTGTGTGGGGGAGATGCGTGTGTGAGTAGGGAGGTGGGTGTGTGTGGAAATTTGTGTGTGGGGAGATGTGCGTGTGTGGGCGTGTTTACGTGTGTCAAGAGATGGGTTTGTGTGTTGGGAGATGCGTGTGCCTGTGTGTGTATAGAGGGGGGAGCGGTGGTGTAGTGGTTAGCGCTACGCTGCGCTACGAACCCGGCGACCCGAGTTCAATTCCCACTCACGGCCACCAACACCGGTGACGATTATCTGAACCGATCCTGGGCCTCCCCTAGGTCGACTCAGCCCACACGTGGTGCGATGTGTAGTGCACATCCCCACTAGCGAGACAAAGGCGACCGGGCGTGGAGCTGGCCACCCACCCCCTCGTGTGGCGTTTCTGGCCTTCATAGGTCCTCGCTAACATCACTTGCCCCAACAGTCTGTTAAGGCTATACGGGGGACCTTTTTATTGTGTCTGCGGATGGTTATACGTTGTCTGTGTCATGCAGCCCGCATGCCCAGCCACCGCATGCCTAAACAGCTTTTGTTCGGCCGGATCGAGGGGTCTAAACGGGCACGGCACGGGCTAGAGAAGAGATGGAGTGATGTGGTACAGGAGGACGTGGAGCTGAGTGGACTTGCCGATGATTGGTACCAGCGGTGTCGAGATCGGCCTCTGTGGAGGAGGCTCGTGAAAGACGCTGCTGGGCAGTTGGAGGCAGTCGCCCTCCAACAACAACGGAGAGCGACGCTCACAACAACGAGCGGAGTGTCGGGCGTATAAAACACAGCAAGTTTGCACAGTAGGGGGGCACAGGTGGTGCATCGGCCACTCATCTCAGTCAGTCGATCTGTGGCACCTGGGTCTGCCCTGTGACCTCCTGCCAGCGGGCGTTCGACACTTCACGTGGCCTTCAAGTGCACCTACCCTGGTACAAACGTCGTGGTGACGTCACCGCCACTTTGTGGCGAATGGTGGTTGTTTTTGTTGTGTTTATATTATGTGCGTGTATTCCCTCTCACGGTCAACACCAATGACGATAATATGAACCGGTCCCGGGCCTCCCCTAGGTCGACTCAGCATCAAATCAGTACTTTGCCTGGTGCGGTGTGTAAACATCGTCACTAGGGAGACAAAGGCGGTCGGGCGTGGTGTTGGCCACCCACCCCCTCGTGTGTCGTGCCGTCCTTCATAGGTGCTCGCGAACAGCACTTGCCCCAACATTCTATGAAGGCTACACGGGGAGATCTTAGTCTATTGTGTGAGTGTATATTGTGTGTGAGTGGGTATGTTTGTACTGTGTGTGTGGGAGTGTGTGTATATTTTGTACGCTACGTGTGTTTACTATGGTTGTATATTTTGGGGCGTAAGCAGTGTGTATGTGTGTGTATGGTGACCGGTCGGTCCTGAGCTCTCCCCTAGGTAAACTCAGCCTCAAATGAGTACCTGGTGCGATGTGTAAACATCGGCACTGCCCAAACCACCACCCTATAGCTAGCACCACAAAACCACTTGCCCCAACATTGCGTGAAGGCTCGACAGGGGGAGGGGGGGGTGAAATATTTGTCTTCGTTTGTGTGGGTGTGCAGGACGAGGGTGTTATGTACTCTTAGTTTTTTCGGTAAAGTCACGTGGGTAAAAAATGAAAGTTAAAATTAATAAAAAATAATAAAAAATCACGACGTTTCGGAGTCTCCGTCATCAGGTGGGACCGTCACAGCCAGATTTGCTGCATCAAGTGAGGCAGGGATTCCAAGATGCAAGTTCTTAAATACAAGTTAAGGGGGAGGAGGGGGGGGGAGCTTATTAGAATGTGGTAGCCAATGAATGGAACGTATTGGGAGGGGGGGAGGGTGTTATGCATTTGATACATCTCTGTACGGCCCACGGATCTTGCAAAAAAAAAGCCCGGCTCGCCAATTCTCTCGTCCGCGTAAGAGCATCCTTGGCTTGGTGCCGCGTGGTGACGGATCACGCGACCTGCCGGGAACTTTCTCAACAACAGCACATCATCGTGGAGCGGGGACGTGCGCTCAGGGGAGGCAGGGGAAGCAGAGCCTCACCTGTGATACTCCAGTGAAAATAGCTGTTACGAAAAGTACAAAAGAAATAATAATCAATTTTAAGCTTTCGTGACTGCAGGGATTCATCTTCTTAGTTCTTTCGGTAAAGTCACGTAGAAGGGAAATAATAAAATAATAAAAATAAAACATAATAAAATAATTCTCACGACGTTTCGGCCACAACGCAAGCAGCAGTTGTGGCCGAAACGTCGTGAGAATTATTTTATTGGTTTATTTTAATTATTTTATTATTTCCCTTCCACGTGACTTTACCGAAAAAACCCAGAAAATAATAATCAAATAAAATACATATTAAGATTTTTCCACTGATCTGTGTTATAAATGTAATTTATGTACGATTCCAATCGTTTTTATAGTCAAAATCGCCAGATTTGCGGAGCTCCACTGCAAATACAGGGATAGACGAGAGGTGAGGCAGCGACAAGCTCAGCCTCCCCTCTGATTGCGCAACGCCTCAGTAACTGGATGGAGCGCGGTCAATAAGCGCGTGCCTGTTACTATCTCAGTGTGTCACCAATGTAATGTTTGTAGACCCCTTCATTTCATGTCCTCGCCTTCCATACTCCAGGTAACGTATTTCACGTACGTGTATAAAGATATTTAGGCTCGCCGGTCTCGTCATGAAACTGCAATGAAAAAGCACCCAGGGGAGGCAGCTATCACATCTGCCTCACTGAGGGGGACGTGTCTAACACGCCCCCCTCAGTGGGGACACGCCCCCCTCAGTGAGACCACGCTTCCTCCGTGAGGCCACGCCCCCCTCAGTGTGTGACTCTGGCTCTGACACGAGCCAGTGCCTCCCCAGCCATCGACCTCACCGCACGTGACTGCCGTGGAGGTGACCCTCGCAATGGCCATCGGCTCGGCGCGTGCTCAGATCGCGGTGTTTGCGATCTCCTTCAAACGGTGGGGGCTTCCCCGAGTTTGTCACTCAAGCCTTGGCTCACCACAGCCCTGGCTCGCCGAAGAGCCGTCCGCTGGCGTGGGCAGGGGAGGGGTTTGCGATGAATGTCAATCCCGACTGCAAAGCGATTTCTCGCGTGACCTGGGTTGGGTCACCTCCAGGCCTCCTCTCCGGAGCCGTGGGTGGGTTGGGGGCACATTGGACGAGGGTGATTCATGACCCTGGCTGAGCTCAGGTTCGCCCGGCGCAGACCTCCCCTGGACAGCCCTCGGCGACTCGAGGCGAGCTGAGAGGGGAATCCCGCAGACCCCCACTCCCCAAACGTGCTCAACACTGGTGCTTCACTCATTTTCAGAGCGGGAGGTGGGGGGTGGTGGTGGCACTTTCGCCGACAAGACATCATCAGTGTGACTGAGGTTGGCCACCCACACATTATTTGAAACTATTGGTGGGGCAGAGAGGGGTGTTTGTGACAGCAGCACATTAATGACGATGTTGAGCGACGGAGTGGTTACTCGTTGTGTCGGGGTGGCGTCACGTCAGAGGGCCGCACTCAATTCTAGATTTGAAGCTTTCGTGACTGCAAGGATTCATATTCTTGGGTTTTTTCGGTAAAGTCACGTAGGTAAAAAATTAAAATTAATAAAAGTAAAATAAAATAAAAATCACGACGTTTCGGAGGCAACACAAGCTTCCGTCTTCAGGTGGAACCGTCACAGCCACGACAGCTGTATCAAGCACTAAAGGCCCGTCAGGGGAGGAGGGGTGGGGGGGGGGCCCACCGGTGGCCTCCCGGAGTGCCTGGCACTGAAGAAGAGCGACGCTCTTGAGCGTTCCGCGTCGGAGAAGGGACGAGAGGCCTCGCCGCAGCCTGGGGGTGCTGCGCGTGGAGCCTCTCCCGCGACGGACGCAAGGCAACACGTGGCTCGAGTGGTGATCGCGGTGGTGTTCGGGGGGGGCTGGCAGGGGGGGGGGGGGGACGGAGACTGCCTCGTCGGGCCCCGTAAAAGTCGACACACGTTGGTTCCTGGTCCCCCCCCCCCCCCCGGTGCCTTGCGCAAACGCGCTCGAGAAGCGGCCGCGTCTTCTCTGGCACCAATCCCCTCGTGGTGTCGTCGCCGCCGCTAAGACGCGCCTCTCTGTGAGGCAGAGGTCGCAAACGGGTTTTGATTCCTTACCCGGACCCGGCCGCACCAGGGTCGCAAACGGGTATCCGTACCCGGTCGTACCCGATTGCGACCTCTGGGATGAAGCCATGTTGCAGGCGTGGGTGGGTTGATTCTAGGAACTTGAATTGTGAGACGAGACAAGACGTTGGGAAATGAGTGACAAACGGTTACTCACCAGTGACTCACGGCCTACCCGTAACCGTACCCGGCCGCACCTGGGTCGCAAACGGGTACCCGTATCCGGCCAGGTACGGGTAGCCGGGTATCGGGTAGGGTACGGGTATCGGGTACCCGATTGCGACCTCTGGGCTACATGCGGGAGGTCTTTGTCTTTGGGTGTGTGTGTGTCGGGGAATGGAAGTTCGATGGTTCTCGCACGAACCCGAAGACCCAAGAATCCCGAAGACTTAAGATTGAATCCCAGTCACGGACTTAGCGAGTGACATCATAACCTGTCCTGTGCCTCCCCTAGGTCGACTCGACCTTGAGCAAGCACCTGCCGCGGTTTTCTTGCAGCATTTCCCACGTGCACACGCATAGCCTGACACAGCCGGCTACGTGTAGAAAAACAAAACTAATATGTGTGTGTTTGTAACTGACATCATCACGACCAATGCCGGATTATCCTCGTCGCAAAAGTAGCTACATAGGCTACGGGCCCCGCACTTTCAAGGGCCCCGCGCTAAATGCTTCAAAGCTATCAATTCCGGTTCAGTGATTCTGCACTTGCTCTATTACTATAGTACTATACCGCCTTCAACTTTTATGAACGACTGGGTGTTTAAGGCTAGCGATTTGTCGTATTATCTGGTATATAGCAAATGCAAAAATAAAATTACTTTGCTATGCAAGTAAAACATTTGTGTTTTAATATTTATGGGTTTTTTTATTTAGGTTCCCTTGATAACATTATATGCTACAAGCCCCGGCTTCATCCGGCACGAATCACGACCGTGTGGTCCACGCGACGAAATTCTCAGAACGATGCCCTGGTGAGTCCCCCTGCGATGAGAAGCGCTGGTTCTAAGGTGGCAGGAAAAAGCATCTTGCCAAGGACTTCAACGGGATCTACATCTCTGGTCAAGGTCTATGATACCATCAAGCAACCAGGGCTCTGGATTGTTCCTCGTGGTTTCGTGGTCCCCGACTCTCTGCTCACAATAATTACCACGATTTCTACTGTTTTTTGGTTGTTTTATTTTACCAGGCTAAGGCCCAACTAAGCTCTGTAGCACTTTTTCAGAAGCGACCTGGCCGCAAATCACAACTCAATGTCGATTGTAAATGTGGAGCAATAAACCCGGAGGAAAATCCACGCGACCACGGCGAGAGAGACTACAGAGCATCCAGGCGTCAGGGTCGGGATGGAACCCACGAACCTTCTGCATACCAGGCAAGGTAGTTAACATCTCGGAAGGACGGGCACTGCATAACAAATATCTTCAAGTACTCATTGTGAGGCTGAGTCGACCTAGGAGAAGCCCAGGACCGGTTAAGATAATAATCACCGATCTTGGCCGTGAGTTAAAATCGAACATAAAGACACAATGACAAAGATCCCCCGTGTAGACTTCACATATGTTTGGGATAAGTGCTGTTAGCAAGCACCTATGAAAACCGGCACGGCACACGAGGGAGTGGGTGGCCATTACCACGCCCGACCGCCTTCGTCTCCCTAGTGGCGATGTTTACACACCACACCAGGTTCTAAGTTGAGGCTGAGTCGACCTAGGGGAGGTCCAAGACCGTTTCAAATAATTGTAATTGGTGTTGGTCGTGAGCGGGAATCGAACTCGGGTCAGCGTGCTAACCACTACACCACCGCCCGCCCCACATACACAGACGCAACTAACATACACAGACACACAATGATGCACTCAGATATGCACGCCCACAGAGATACGCACACACACACAAAGAAACAAAAGTACCCCCGTACAGCCTTTAGCAGAGTGTCGGGGCAAGCGCTTTTAGCGAGCAGCGCCTATGTAAGGGTTGTAACCCTAAGGCGCGCACACACGCATGTACACACGTACACACATGCACGTACACGTGCACACACATGCACGTACACACACGTGTGTGTTTGCTCATTTTTCTGAACCGGTAACCGATTCGGAAATCGGTGTACACACACGTGCCTATAGAAGGGGGGTGCACACACACACACGTGTGTGTGTGTGTGCCGATTTACGAATCGGTTACCGGTTCAGAAAAATTGAGCAAACCCATAACCGATTCCGGTGGAATTTTCGGAGCGACTTCACTCACTGCGACCCCCCCCCTACCCGCCCCCCCTACCCCCCACCCCCTACCCCCCACCCCTACCCCCCACCCCTACCCGCCCCCCCAACCCCCCACCCCAACCCCCCATTGGCCCACATTGTTTCAGCTGCCGCGCCGTGAGACGAATAGGAACCAGCGCCTGTGGGTCGCTCGTCGCCTGCTTCTGCTGCTGCTTCTGCTGCTGCTTCTGCTGCTGCTTCTGCTGCTGCTTCTGCTGCTGCTTCTGCTGCTGCTTCTGCTGCTGCTTCTGCTGCTGCTTCTGCTTCTGCTGCTGCTTCTGCTGCTGCTTCTGCTGCTTCTGCTGCTGCTTCTGCTGCTGCTTCTGCTGCCGCTTCTGCTGCCGCTTCTGCTGCCGCTTCTGCTGCTTCTGCTGCTGCTTCTGCTTCTGCTGCTTCTGCTGCTGCTTCTGCTGATGCTTCTGCTGATGCTTCTGCTTCTGCTGCTTCTGCTTCTGCTGCTTCTGCTGCTGCTGCTTCTGCTGCTTCTGCTGATGCTTCTGCTGCTGCTGCTGCTGCTTCTGCTGCTTCTGCTGCTTCTGCTGCTGCTTCTGCTGCTGCTTCTGCTGCTGCTGCTTCTGCTGCTGCTTCTGCTTCTGCTGCTGCTTCTGCTTCTGCTGATGCTTCTGCTGATGCTTCTGCTGCTGCTTCTGCTGCTGCTGCTGCTGCTTCTGCTGCTGCTTCTGCTGATGCTTCTGCTGCTGCTGCTGCTTCTGCTGCTTCTGCTGCTGCTTCTGCTGCTTCTGCTGATGCTTCTGCTGCTTCTGCTGCTGCTGCTTCTGCTGCTGCTTCTGCTGCTGCTTCTGCTGATGCTTCTGCTGATGCTTCTGCTGCTGCTGCTGCTGCTTCTGCTGATGCTTCTGCTGCTGCTTCTGCTGATGCTTCTGCTGATGCTTCTGCTGCTTCTGCTGCTGCTTCTGCTGCTGCTTCTGCTGCTGCTTCTGCTGCTGCTTCTGCTGCTGCTGCTTCTGCTGCTGCTTCTGCTGCTTCTGCTGCTGCTTCTGCTGCTGCTTCTGCTGATGCTGCTGCTGCTTCTGCTGCTTCTGCTGCTGCTTCTGCCGATGCTTCTGCTGCTGCCGCTTCTGCTGCTGCTGCTTCTGCTGATGCTTCTGCTGCTGCCGCTTCTGCTGCTGCTGCTTCTGCTGCTGCTTCTGCTGCTTCTGCTGCTGCTGCTTCTGCTGCTGCTTCTGCTTCTGCTGCTTCTGCTGCTTCTGCTGCTGCTTCTGCTGATGCTTCTGCTGCTGCCGCTTCTGCTGCTGCTGCTTCTGCTGATGCTTCTGCTGCTGCTTCTGCTGATGCTTCTGCTGCTGCCGCTTCTGCTGCTGCTGCTTCTGCTGCTGCTTCTGCTGCTTCTGCTGCTGCTGCTTCTGCTGCTGCTTCTGCTTCTGCTGCTGCTGCTTCTGCTGCTTCTGCTGCTGCTTCTGCTGCTTCTGCTGATGCTTCTGCTGATGCTTCTGCTGCTGCTGCTTCTGCTTCTGCTGCTGCTTCTGCTGCTTCTGCTGCTGCTTCTGCTGCTTCTGCTGCTGCTTCTGCTTCTGCTGCTTCTGCTGATGCTTCTGCTGCTGCTTCTGCTGATGCTTCTGCTGATGCTTCTGCTTCTGCTGATGCTTCTGCTGCTGCCGCTTCTGCTGCTGCTGCTTCTGCTGCTGCTTCTGCTGCTTCTGCTGCTGCTTCTGCTGCTGCTTCTGCTTCTGCTGCTGCTGCTTCTGCTGCTTCTGCTGATGCTTCTTCTGCTGATTCTGCTGCTGCTTCTTCTGCTGCTGCTTCTGCTGCTTCTGCTGATGCTTCTTCTGTTGCTGCTTCTGCTGCTTCTTCTGCTGCTGCTTCTGCTGCTTCTGCTGCTGCTCGCTTGGTTACCAGCGGATGAGGAGCTCCAGGCTCCGCGTTTGTTTTGTTTGCGAGGTGGTTCCCCCACCACCCCTCCCCCCTTTCTATAGGCGCGTGTTGGTAACCGGTTTACCGGCTTAGTTATTCCGGTTACCGGTAAATATCCAATACACGATTTGAAGAACCCTTGGGCGCGCGCACACACACACGTGTACCCACGTGTACAATAGCATACACACATGTGCACACGTGTACAATAGCGTAAACACGTATCCACACATGTACAGATATGTACACACATGTACACATACACACGTGTACATGTACGTACACACGTGTACACACATGTACACACGTACGTACATGTACGTACACGTATGTGTACACACATGTACGTACATGTGTGTACGTGTACACGTATGTGTGTGTGTGTACACATACGTGTACACACACACACACACGTGTACAATAGCGTAAACACGTATCCACACATGTACGTACATGTACACACATATATATGTACGTACACGTACGTGTACGTACATATATACGTGTATGTACGTGTACACACACGTGTACAATAGCGTGGCACCAACATAAACACGTTCCACACGGGACTGAACTGGGCTCCCCCACCCTCCCCCGTGCCCCCCCCCCTAGCCAGCCCCCCCGGAGTGAGTGGATGGAGCTGCAGACGCATTAGACATGCAGCAGGCACGCGCATCAGCTGGCACAGGAGAAGCATGCGACTCACGTGTGGTGCGCGCGTGGGAGTGTGCGCACGCCCGCCTGTGCGCGTGCCTGTGTGTGTGTGTCTGTGTGTGTGTGTGTGCCTGTGTGTGTGCCTGTGTGTGTGTGTGCCTGTGTGTGTGTCTGTGTGTGTGTGCCTGTGTGTGTGCCTGTGTATGTCTGTGCATGCCTGTGTGTGTGCCTGTGTGTGTGCTTGTGCGCGCGTGTGGAGTCGGTGTGCGCGTGCCTGTATATGTGCCTGTGTGTGCCTGTGTATGTGTGCCTGTGTGTGTGCCTGTGTGTGTGCCTGTGTGTGTGCCTGTGTGTGTGTGTGCCTGTGCGCGTGCCTGTGTGTGTGTGCCTGTGTGTGTGTGTGTGTATGTCTGTGTGTGCCTGTGTGTGTGTGCCTGTGCATGTCTGTGTGTGTATGTCTGTGTGTGTATGTCTGTGTGTGCCTGTGTGTGCGCGTGCCTTTGTGTGGGTGTGTGCCTGTGTGTGTGTGCCTGTGTATGTGTGTGTGTGCCTGTGTGTGCGCGTGGGGAGCGGTTGTGTAGCGGTTAGCACGCTGCGCTATGAACCCGGCGACCCAGGTTCGATTCCCGCTCACGGCCAACACCAGTGACGATTATCTGAACCGGTCCTGGGCCTCCCCTAGGTCGACTCAGCCTCAAATGAGTACCGGTGCGGTAAACATCGCCACTGAGGAGACAAAGGCGGCCGGGCGTGGTGTTGGCCACCCACCCCCTCGTGTACCGTTCTGGCCTTCATAGGTGCTCGCTAACAGCACTTGACCCTACAGTCTGTTAAGGCTACACGGGGGATCTTTTTGTGTGTGTGGGGAGCGGTGGTGTAGCGGTTTGCGCGCTGCGCGACGAACCTGGCGAACCGAGTTCGATTCGCGCTCAGGCGCAACGCCAGTGACGATTAATTGAACCGGTGTCTGGGCCTCCCCTAGGTCAACTCAGCCTCAATGAGTATCTGGTGCGGTGTGTGTGGGGAGACAAAGACGGCCGGGCGTGGTGTTGGCCACCCACTTCCCCCCGGTGTGCCGTTCCAACCTTTATGGGTACTGCTTGCTAATCGCACTTGCTGCAACAGTCTGCCAAGACTGTAATCCTGCATGCGCGGGTACGATTGCCTGTGTATAAGCGTGTCCGTGCACGATTACGTGTGCGTGTTGTTGCATGTGTGCGAGTGTGTGTGTTATTGCATGTGTGCGAGTGTGTGTGTTATTGCATGTGTGCGAGTGTGCGTGTCTCAGTGTCTGCCTGTTGTCGTGTGTGTGTGTAATTACATGTGTGGGAGTGTGCGTGTGTGTATAGGGGGTGAGTGTGCGTGTCTGCCTGTGTGCGTGTGTGTATAGGGGGTGAGTGTGCGTGTCTGCCTGTGTGTGTGTAGGGGTGAGTGTGCGTGACTGCCTGTTGTCGTTTGTGTGTGTAATTACATGTGTGGGAGTGTGCGTGTGTGTGTAGGGGGTGAGTGTGCGTGTCTGCCTGTGTGTGTGCGTGTGTGTATAGGGGGTGAGTGTGCGTGTCTGCCTGTGTGCGTGTGTGTATAGGGGGTGAGTGTGCGTGTCTGTCTGTGTGTGTAGGGGGTGAGTGTGCGTGTCTGCCTGTTGTCGTGTGTGTGTAATTACATGTGTGCGAGTGGGCGTATTGAATCCGCACGCGTGGGTTTGGGTGTCTGAGTTGGTGATGGGTGACGTGTGCGTCCATGAGTAAGTTTGTGAGTGTGCGTGCGTGTGTGTGTGCGTGCGTCTTTACGAGCGGTGGTGCAACGGTTGGCACACTGTGCTACTCAACCAAGCGACACGATTTCTATTCCCGATCACGGCCAACACCAGTGACGATCAACTGAATCGGGGAGACAAAGGCGGCCGGGCGTGGTGCTGGCCACCCACCCCCTCGTGTACCGTTCCGGCCTTCATAGGCGCTCGCTAAAAGCACTTGCCCCAACAGTCTGTTAAGGCTAGACGCGGGGTCTTTGCATTTACATGCACACACACACACTAATAATTTGCGTGTGAGGCTGGGAAAGGTCCTGGCAAGGATTATTGAAGATCGTCCCCCTGAGAAGAGGCTTGCAGAGCCCCAAAGTGGTTTTCAGGCCGGGGTGGTCCTGCACGGATGCCCCTATTCTCTGTCCATCTGCTACAGCCGAGGTTGTGGAGAAATTAAACCGGACCAACAAACTCTGCTTTATTGGCCTCGTCTCTGGGCTCCTTGCTGTTCTTCGTGCATTTTGGGGTGTCCCTGATTCCCCAGCTCACAATCATTAACGGGCGGGTAAAGTTAAGTATCCCGGGGAGTCAAAGCCATTCCCTGTTCATCTTGTGGTGCGACAGGGGTGTCCTCTTGGCCCCCTCCACTATTCAACATATTCTTTGACCCCTTAGTTCGAAAAACTTCCCATGGCTGGTGGAATATCCATCTCGGTGCAGATACAACGGGAGGGCTGATCGATGATTCAGATGCTGCCAAGCAATGGATTCCGACTGGCGTCGACCATGTGATGGATGCTGATGATCCTTGAATTGCTCCATCCCTTTTCCCTCCCTCCCATTGTGCTCCGTCCCCTGCGCTGTGAGAGTCGCATTATCAGCGCGCTCTGCGTGCGTGTGTGTGTGTACGTGTGTTGAACTTCTTTCGCGCCGTACACCGCGGATGACGCTGATGCCATTTTTGCTCACACTGAGTCGATGTGACGCCCCTGCTGAACGCCCCCCCCCCCCCCCCGAGCTTTCCACCGACCCCCACTAACGCCACGCATCTGCCCCGGGGCACGGGAACGCCATCGAGACCCTCCGCTCTTCGTGAGTAAAGGGGTGGAAAGATGTTAACTACCTCGCCTGGTATACAGGAGGTCGTGGGATCGATTGCGACCCTGACGCCTGCTGCTGTATATTTGGAGTTTGAAAATTCTCCCCGTGGTCGCGTGGATTTGTCTCCGGTTTTTCCTCCCACATTTGAAATCAACATTACGCGTTTTGAGTATTTTGCTGCTACAAATTTCCACATGATAAGCCACTTCGTTGAGCTATAATTTGTTTCCGAGTCGCTTCTGAAAAAGAGCTATATAGGTAAAATTAAACATTGCGTTGTTTTAGCAGATAGTTTCGTTTACAGGGCAGGAGTTCCCATATATGGGCAGTGTGCTAATGACCAGCTCACTCCAAAACACGTTTAATCAGCTGTTCCACGCTGTACGGAAGCTACCTGGCTTATTGCTCCATACGAAGCTTCGGTTCTTCTCGGCCACGGTCATGCTCCCCCCCCCTTCTCCACGCTTGCGAAATTTTGCTGCTTGCGAAATTTTGATGCTTCTGACAGAACATCGCCGCCGGTGTGAAACATTCGGGCTGGCCTGCCTACGATCAATTCTGGGTTTAACAAGACTATATTGTGTGAGCTCACAGATCCGAGAAAGATCCAGACACGGTCCCATCAGTGACCTCTTCCGGCAGGTAAGGCTGCTTTGGCTGGGTCATGTAGCCTGCATGCCCAGCCACCGCATGCCTAAGCAGCTTCTGCTTGGCCCGATAGAGCAGGTTAAACGGGCGCGACACGGGCTAGAGAAGAGATGGAGCTGATGTGGTAAAGAAAGATGTGGAGCTGATTGCACTCGCCGATTGCCGGTGCCAGTGGTGTCAAGATCAGCCTCTGTGGAGGAGGCTCGTGAAAAATGCTACTGGGCTGATTACGACGGCGATGATGATGATGACCGAGATTGTATCATTTGAAAGTGTTTTGCGTGATACTTAGAGTTGGACCCTCACCCTGCCCTCGGAGTGAAAGCGATCAAACCTCCAGAGCTGTCGCGATTAGAAAGCCACACCGACAAGACACATGCTCCAGCCCTTCTAGAACATGAAGATATAGCCAAGGTGTACTTTTTTTCACCTGAAGACGATTGCTTGTGTTGCGATCGAAACGTCGTGATATTTTTATTATTCGGTTTCGATCTACGTGGCTTTACCGAAAGACCCATAGAATAAACATCACTCGAGATGACATCAGTCACTCAAATCCCCACCCCTTCTAGAACATCACTAGAAAGGTGCCAGTTTTGTTGCCAGATAAAAGGGTAAAAAAACAAATATTATATTTTTTACTGGCAAATGAGGTACCAATAGTGTAAATGCTTACCCCGAGCTCTCATACTCTGATGGTGCATTGTCTTTGAGTTGTGCGCCTTTTGGCGTCATCTGGTCCAACACCATGTGAGACTAGGCTCTAAGGAAAGCTGTCTCGGGTGTGGACCAATCAACTTCAAGGACAGTGCATACATTATCAGAGTTGTGTTTTTTTTTGCATTATGACTGCAGGTATTGTGGTCTATGCAAACATGACTCCTTGTAAAAAAGGTGTCAGTTTTGTTGCCAGATAAAAGGGTAAAAAGCCTATTATCAACATCACTAGAGTTGACATCAGTCACTCGGTTCTCTAGCCTTCATAGAACATCACTCCTCTACGGGAGGGTTTGCCGTGCTTGTTAGTTTCACACTTAACTTCTAATGTAGCAATCTTTGGAAGTACGTAATCAACCAGGCTATGCGTCAACGGTGTGCTAACCGACTCTCTGTGTTGCATTTCATGACACTTTCAAATTTTACTAAATTTGCTTGTTCCGTGCTTGTTGATAAGTCCATTCTCTCCTCCGGCCGCTATGGGCAGGAATTCCACACAACTCCCCCTCTGATCCCCCCCCCCCCTCTCTCTCTATTTAAGGCCTCGACACAGAGACGTTGTCTTTCTGTGTGTCTATGTGTGTGTCTCTCTCTGTGTGTCTCTGTGTGAGTCTCTCTCTGCTTGTGTGTCTGTCTGTGTGTCTCCGTGTCTGTGTTTTGCCTCTCTCTCAAATTTAGCAATCTTTGGAAGAACGTAATCAACCAGATGGGGTGTTGACTACTGTGTTGACCGACTCTCTGTGTTGTATTGCATTATATTTCAAAGTTGACTATGTTTGTTTTCTCATTCATTTGAACCTGATGATGGTTGCTTGTGTTGCAATCGAAACGTCGTATTCTATTATTATTTTATTTCTTTATACGTGACTTTACCGAAAGAACCAAAGAGTAACATCACTAGAGTTTAAATCAGTCACTTAGATCTCTAGCCCTTCTAGAACATCACTAGACTTGATGTCAGTTGTGCAAATCTCCGACCCTCGACCCTTATGTAACATCACTAGGGTTGACATCAGTCACTTAGATCTCCATCCCTTCTAGAATATCACTAGAGTTTGAATCAGTCACTCAGATCTCCAACCCTTCTAGAGCATCACTAGAGTTGACATCAGTCACTCGGTTCACAAGCCTTTATAGCAAATCACTAGAGTGTACATCAGTCATTCAGATTTCCAGCCCTTCTAAGACATCGCTAGAGTTGACATCAGTCACTCAGATCTCTAGCCCTTCTGGAACATCACTAGAATTTAAATCAGTCACTCAGATCTCTAGCCCTTCTAGAACATCGCTAGAGTTGACATCAGTCACTCAGATCTCTAGCCCTTCTGGAACATCACTAGAATTTAAATCAGTCACTCAGATCTCTAGCCCTTCTAGAACATCGCTAGAGTTGACATCAGTCACTCAGATCTCTAGCCCTTCTAGAACATCGCTAGAGTTGACATCAGTCACTCGGTTTTCAAGCCTTTATAGAACATCACTGGAGTTGACATCAATCACTCAGATCTCCAGCCCTTGTCGAACATCACTTAACTTCACATCCGTGGCTGTTGTGGCGTCTATATATATGAGATCCGTGTTTATCCTGCGGCTGCATCAGCAAACAAGAGCCCCAGTCATATAAAACGACAACAATGCCTTTCCAGATACAAAACTCATCTGTTTACATTTTACCAGATAAGGCCCACTGAACTATACAGCTCTTTTTCAGATGCAACCTGGCCACAAATAATAGCTCAACGAAGTGGCTTATCACATAGAAATGTCCCGCAGTCAAATTTTCCAAACGCGTGTTTATTAATGTAGAGGGAAAAAAACCGGCGGACCCAGGGAATAATCCGCACCAGAGAAAGACACGCAACCTCCAAATATACAGCAGCAGCAGGCTTCAGGGCTGGGATCGAAGCCACGACTTCCTGCATACCAGGCGAGGTAGTTAACATCTCATAGCCACCGTGATGATGATGATGATGAGAGAGAGACACGCAAACTCTAAATATACAGCAGCAGCAGGCTTCAGGGCTGGGATCGAAGCCACGACTTTCTGTATACCAGGCGAGGTAGTTAACATCTCATAGCCACCGTGATGATGATGATGATGATGAGAGAGAGACACGCAACCTCTAAATATACAGCAGCAGCAGGCTTCAGGGCTGGGATCGAAGCCATGACTTTCTGTATACCAGGCGAGGTAGTTAACATCTCATAGCCACCGTGATGATGATGATGATGAGAGAGAGACACGCAACCTCTAAATATACAGCAGCAGCAGGCTTCAGGGCTGGGATCGAAGCCACGACTTCCTGTATACCAGGCGAGGTAGTTAACATCTCATAGCCACCGTGATGATGATGATGATGAGAGAGAGACACGCAACCTCTAAATATACAGCAGCAGCAGGCTTCAGGGCTGGGATCGAAGCCACGACTTTCTGTATACCAGGCGAGGTAGTTAACATCTCATAGCCACCGTGATGATGATGATGAGGAGCAGCGGCTGCATCTCTATTTGGATGAGCAAACCTGGAAATACGCGCGCGTTTTGCTGCTATTGTTGATGTTACTGCTGCTGCTGTTGCTGCTGTTACTGCTGCTGCTGTTGCTGCTGCTATTGCTGCAGCTGTGGCTGCTGCTATTGTTGCTGTTGCTGCGTGTATTCCGAGAACAATTATTGAAGTCGGACCGGTCATCAAACATTGATGAAAGTGGCGAAAGTGGAGCGCAGGTGCCGATTCGTCCGCGTGTCCCCCGGCTGCCGTGCTCTGCTGATGGCAGACAGACAGCCGGCTGAGGCATTGTGACGAAGGGTGCAATCTGTTGACTCCACACCAAGGTCTGTCCTCCCGCTGTTGTTTAGGAGATGTTAACTACCTCGCCTGGTATGCACGTTAGATCCCGACCCTGACGCCTGCGATATATTTGTAGTTTGCATGATGTTGTTGTTGTTGTTTCAAAGGCAATGCATGCATGCGCAACGGTGGCAAGGAGATTTTAACTGCCTCGCCTGGGCACACAGGAGGTCGTGGGTGTGATCGCGACCCTGACGCCTGCTGCTGTATATTTGGAATGATAAAGTTGGGTTTTTTTTGAGGGGTTGTATCGCGTGAGTATAAATGTGTCGTGAACCCATCACCACCGCTCTGTCACACAGTCAACCCGCAAGGTGTGTCACGTAAACAAAACGTGCACAATGAAGTGTCGTGGATTTGCTCTCCGACACACAATCGGTGCGCTGTACACGTAACGAGTTGGCACGTTGTGTTGAAGCGACAAACCTTACCAGTTGACTGTGCCGGGTGGTGGCAGGATTAACGACACATATTCACGCGATCTAACCCCCCCCCCCAAAAGAAAAAAACCTGCATTATGGATGATTTGAGTCGCGAAAGCCTACGTGTTAAACCGTGCACGGTTAGTTACTATTTCGATTTAAAGCTTTCGTGACTGCAGGGATTTATCTTCTTGGTTCTTTCGGTAAAGTTACGTAGAAGGGAAATAATAAAATGATAAAAATAAAACATAATGAAATTATTCTCACGACGTTTCGGCCACAACGCAAGCAGCCGTCCTCAGGTGAAGACCAGGTCTGTCGGGGAGACAGACTTGGTCTTCACCTGAGGACGGCTGCTTGCGTTGTGGCTTTACCGAAAGAACCAAGAAGAGTTAGTTACTACTTCAGCAAAAAAAAACCCCACAGCATGTACAACTCGAATACTGTGACGTTTCGCCGGTGATTACTGCCACCGGCTTCATCAGGCGATGCTGGCGGTATTCCTGGTTTCCTGTCTCTCCCCCACCCTCCCCCTGAGTCCCTCCACATTTCAGAGTTATTTGGCTACTGCTTATGAATGTCCACATGATGATGATTGACGATGAGCCACTCTCCTTGAGCGATCATTGGTCGATGGCCTGGTCGCTTCTGGCTGACAATGAAAACGAACAAAAATATCTCCACAGCCCCGTGGCGTCTTTACCCACTGGCAAAACGAAAACACAAATCTGAGTTTATGGGTATTTAAATAGTTTGAACGCTGGAAAAGCGGAAACAAAAGCTCGAAAAGTAAGCAAGCATGCGTCTGGAGGGAGGGAGCCGCGTGCTGGGAATGACACCGAGAACGCAGAGGAGGCGGTGGTGGGGGGGGGGTGAAGGATTCAAGAACGCACGGACACCACCCCACCTCGTCCGCTGTTCGGAGACGATCGGACGCACCGCCGTGACAACTCCACGCCGTGGGGGGGGGGGGGGGGGTCGGAGGGGCGGGGGGGCGGGGGGAGACCCCCCCCCCCAAAGGAAGGACTGCGACTCAGCGACGAAGCGAGCGGCACGGCGAGGTCGCGGGCAACCCAGACAGACGGCGATGGCGCGGAGAGCGATTCACCCAGCGGTGGATAGACCATGACTGCTGATGGTGATGATGGTGGTGATGGTGGTGATGGTGATGATGGTGATGATGGTGATGATGGTGGTGGTGGTGATGGTGGTGGTGATGATGATGGTAGTGATGGTGGTGATGGTGATGATGGTGATGATGATGATGGTGGTGATGGTGGTGATGGTGGTGATGATGGTGATGGTGATGATGGTGATGGTGGTGATGGTGGTGATGATGGTGATGATGGTGGTGGTGGTGATGGTGGTGGTGATGATGATGGTAGTGATGGTGGTGATGGTGATGATGGTGATGATGATGATGGTGGTGATGGTGGTGATGGTGGTGATGATGGTGATGGTGATGATGGTGATGGTGGTGATGGTGGTGATGATGGTGATGATGGTGATGGTGATGATGGTGGTGATGGTGGTGATGGTGATGATGGTGGTGATGATGATGGTGCTGATGATGGTGCTGATGGTGATGATGGTGGTGATGGTGGTGATAGTGGTGATGATGGTGATGGTGATGATGGTGATGATGGTGGTGATGGTGGTGATGATGGTGATGATGGTGATGATGATAATGGTGGTGATGATGGTGATGATGGTGATGGTGGTGATGGTGGTGATGGTGATGATGATGGTGATGATGGTGATGGTGGTGATGGTGATGATGGTGGTGGTGATGATGGTGCTGATGGTGATGATGGTGATGGTGATGATGGTAATGATGATGGTGATGATGGTGGTGATGATGGTGATGATGATGGTGATGATGATGGTGATTGTGGTGATGATGATGGTGGTGATGATGGTGATGATGGTGGTGATGGTGATGATGGGATCGTGGTTGAATGCCCGCGTGGTGAGAGTCGCGAGTGGTCGCGCCGCGGGTGGGTTCCTCACCTCTGCTCTCCGCGCCTCCGTGCCCCCTCCCCTCCCCCGCCTCCCTCGCCTCCGCCCCCCAGGATCACCTCCAGGGAGGGGGGGGGGGTCCCGAACCCCTTGTAGTCTGGGACCCCAGTCGAGGGGTCAAGGGATCCCTACGGGCACCCCCGCAGCAGCAGCAGCAACAGCGCCTCCTCTCTCGCCTCTCCTCGTGTGTGCAGCGCGGGTCGACGCACGGGGTCGTGGATTGCACCACGTGCCTCAATAGAGCGGGCAGCCCCAACCACCCCCCCCACCACCACCAGCCCCCCCCCCCCCACCACCACCACCACCACGCGTCAACCGCACCAGCAGTCGACCGCTTGTACGGCCCCACCGCTTTTCAGCGGCCGCATCATTCCGTCACCCCCCACCCCACGTATCTCCCCGGCCACACCGCACGAGGCCACGAGGATGAGGAGCGCAACACCTCCGAGCCCAAGGGGGCGGCCACACCGCTCCTAGGCACCGCCACCGCCGTCTCGTTCCTTCAGTGACATCGCCACACGGCAGTTCACCGAGTTGCTCTCACCGCGTCCGCGTCTCTCGCTTTCTCGAGGTCTCCGTGTCTCTCTCAGTGGTTCGCTCTCGCGCTCTGTTTCTCGGTGTGGGTACGCGTATCGGTGTTTGTGTCTATCTCTGTGTCGCTGTCTCTGCGTCCATGTCTGTATCCCCTACATCTCGGTGTCCCCGTGTGTCCCTGTCTCCGTGTCTCGGTGTCTCGGTGTCTCCGTGTGTCCCTGTCTCCGTGTCTCCGTGTGTCCGTGTCTCGGTGTCTCCGTGTGTCCCTGTCTCGGTGTCTCCGTGTCTCCGTGTCTCGGTGTCTCCGTGTGTCTCTGTCTCCGTGTCTCCGTGTCTCGGTGTCCCCGTGTGTCCGTGTCTCTGTGTTTCCGTGTGTTCCTGTCTCCGTGTCTCCGTGTCTTCGTGTCTCGGTGTCTCCGTGTCTCCGCACGCGCGCGCCCCTCGCCTCCAGAAGCGACGAATGCGTTGGAGGGATCCGCGCGAGCCGCGAGCAGCCTCGTGCGTGCGTGCGCGTGTGGGTGGGTGTGTGTCACTGCCTGTGTGTGTGTGTGTGTCTATCACTGCCTGTGTGTGTGTATCTATTACTGCCTGTGTGTGTGTGTGTCACTGCCTGTGTGTGTGTGTCTATCACTGCCTGTGTGTGTGTATCTATTACTGCCTGTGTGTGTGTGTCACTGCCTGTGTGTGTGTCACTGCCTGTGTGTGTGTGTCACTGCCTGTGTGTGTGTCACTGCCTGTGTGTGTGTGTCACTGCCTGTGTGTGTGTCACTGCCTGTGTGTGTGTCACTGCCTGTGTGTGTGTGTGTATCACTGCCTGTGTGTGTGTCACTGCCTGTGTGTGTGTGTGTCACTGCCTGTGTGTGTGTGTCACTGCCTGTGTGTGTGTGTCACTGCCTGTGTGTGTGTCACTGCCTGTGTGTGTGTGTCACTGCCTGTGTGTGTGTGTCACTGCCTGTGCGTGTGTGTGTGTCACTGCCTGTGTGTGTGTCACTGCCTGTGTGTGTGTGTCACTGCCTGTGTGTGTGTGTCACTGCCTGTGTGTGTCACTGCCTGTGTGTGTGTCACTGCCTGTGTGTGTGTGTGTCACTGCCTGTGTGTGTGTGTCACTGCCTGTGCGTGTGTGTGTCACTGCCTGTGTGTGTGTGTCACTGCCTGTGTGTTTGTCACTGCCTGTGCGTGTGTGTGTGTCACTGCCTGTGTGTGTGTCACTGCCTGTGTGTGTGTGTCACTGCCTGTGTGTGTGTGTGTCACTGCCTGTGTGTGTCACTGCCTGTGTGTGTGTGTGTCACTGCCTGTGCGTGTGTGTGTCACTGCCTGTGTGTGTGTGTCACTGCCTGTGTGTGTGTGTCACTGCCTGTGTGTGTGTGTCACTTCCTGTGTGTGTGTCACTGCCTGTGTGTGTCACTGCCTGTGTGTGTGTGTGTCACTGCCTGTGTGTGTCACTGCCTGTGTGTGTGTGTCACTGCCTGTGTGTGTCACTGCCTGTGTGTGTGTCACTGCCTGTGTGTGTGTGTCTATCACTGCCTGTGTGTGTGTGTCACTGCCTGTGTGTGTGTCACTGCCTGTGTGTGTGTGTCACTGCCTGTGCGTGTGTGTGTCACTGCCTGTGTGTGTCACTGCCTGTGTGTGTCACTGCATGTGTGTGTGTGTCACTGCCTGTGTGTGTCACTGCCTGTGTGTGTGTCACTGCCTGTGTGTGTGTGTCACTTTCTGTGTGTGTGTGTGTCACTGCCTGTGTGTGTGTGTCACTGCCTGTGTGTGTCTATCACTGCGTGTGTGTGTGTCACTGCCTGTGTGTGTCACTGCCTGTGTGTGTGTCACTGCCTGTGTGTGTGTGTCACAACATGTGCCTGTGTGTGTGTGTGGTGTCACTGCCTGTGTGTGTGTGTCACTGCCTGTGTGTGTGTCACTGTCTGTGTGTGTGTGTCACTGCCTGTGTGTGTGTGTGTCACTGCCTGTGTGTGTGTGTCACTGCCTGTGTGTGTGTGTGTCACTGCCTGTGTGTGTGTGTCACTGCCTGTGTGTGTGTGTGTCACTGCCTGTGTGTGTGTGTGTCACTGCCTGTGTGTGTGTGTCACTGCCTGTGTGTGTGTGTCACAGCCTGTGTGTGTGTGTCACAGCCTGTGTGTGTGTTTGTGTGTGTGTCACAGCCTGTGTGTGTGTGTGTGTCACTGCCTGTGTGTGTGTGTGTCACTGCCTGTGTGTGTGTGGTGTCACTGCCTGTGTGTGTGTGTGTCACTGCCTGTGTGTGGTGTTACTGCCTGTGTGTGTGTCTATCACTGCCTGTGTGTGTCACTGCCTGTGTGTGTCACTGCCTGTGTGTGTCTATCACTGCCTGTGTGTGTGTGTCACTGCCTGTGTGTGTGTCACTGCCTGTGTGTGTGTCTATCACTGCCTGTGTGTGTGTGTCACTGCCTGTGTGTGTCTATCACTGCGTGTGTGTGTGTCACTGCCTGTGTGTGTGTCACTGCCTGCGTGTGTGTGTGTCACTGCCTGTGTGTGTGTGTCACTGCCTGTGTGTGTGTCACTGCCTGTGTGTGTGTGTCACTGCCTGTGTGTGTGTCACTGCCTGTGTGTGTGTGTGTCACTGCCTGTGTGTGTCTATCACTGCCTGTGTGTGTGTGTCACTGCCTGTGTGTGTGTGTCACTGCCTGTGTGTGTGTGTCACTGCCTGTGTGTGTGTGTGTCACTGCCTGTGTGTGTGTGTGTCACTGCCTGTGTGTGTGTGTGTGTCACTGCCTGTGTGTGTGTGTATCACTGCCTGTGTGTGTGTCTATCACTGCCTGTGTGTGTGTGTGTCACTGCCTGTGTGTGTGTGTCACTGCCTGTGTGTGTGTGTCACTGCCTGTGTGTGTGTCACTGCCTGTGTGTGTGTGCCTATCACTGCCTGTGTGTGTGTGTGTGTCACTGCCTGTGTGTGTGTGTCACTGCCTGTGTGTGTGTGTGTGTCACTGCCTGTGTGTGTGTCACTGCCTGTGTGTGTGTCACTGCCTGTGTGTGTGTGTGTCACTGCCTGTGTGTGTGTGTCACTGCCTGTGTGTGTGTGTGTCACTGTCTGTGTGTGTGTGTGTCACTGCCTGTGTGTGTGTGTGTCACTGCCTGTGTGTGTGTGTGTGTCACTGCCTGTGTGTGTGTGTGTCACTGCCTGTGTGTGTGTGTGTCACTGCCTGTGTGTGTGTCACTGCCTGCGTGTGTGTGTGTTACTGCCTGTGTGTGTGTGTCACTGCCTGTGTGTGTGTGTCACTGCCTGTGTGTGTGTGTGTCACTGCCTGTGTGTGTGTGTCACTGTCTGTGTGTGTGTGTGTCACTGCCTGTGTGTGTGTGTCACTGCCTGTGTGTGTGTGTCACTGTCTGTGTGTGTGTGTGTCACAGCCTGTGTGTGTGTGTGTCACAGCCTGTGTGTGTCACAGCCTGTGTGTGTCACAACCTGTGTGTGTGTGTCACTGCCTGTGTGTGTCACTGCCTGTGTGTGTGTGTCACTCCCTGTGTGTGTGTCACTGCCTGTGTGTGTGTGTGTCACTGCCTGTGTGTGTGTCACTGCCTGTGTGTGTGTGTGTCACTGCCTGTGTGTGTGTGTGTCGCTGCCTGTGTGTGTGTGTGTCACTGCCTGTGTGTGTGTGTGTCACTGCCTGTGTGTGTGTGTCACTGCCTGTGTGTGTGTGTCACTGCCTGTGTGTGTGTCACAGCCTGTGTGTGTGTGTCACAGCCTGTGTGTGTGTGTCACTGCCTGTGTGTGTGTCACTGTGTGTCCTGTTGTGTGTGTGTGTCACTGCCTGTGTGTGTGTGTGTCACTGCCTGTGTGTGTGTGTCACTGCCTGTGTGTGTGTGTGTGTCACTGCCTGTGTGTGTGTGTCACTGCCTGTGTGTGTGTGTGTGTCACTGCCTGTGTGTGTGTGTCACTGCCTGTGTGTGTGTGTGTCACTGCCTGTGTGTGTGTGTCACTGCCTGTGTGTGTGTGTGTCACTGCCTGTGTGTGTGTGTGTCACTGCCTGTGTGTGTGTGTCTATCACTGCCTGTGTGTGTCACTGCCTGTGTGTGTGTCACTGCCTGTGTGTGTGTCTATCACTGCCTGTGTGTGTGTGTCACTGCCTGTGTGTGTGTGTCACTGCCTGTGTGTGTGTCTATCACTGCCTGTGTGTGTGTGTGTCACTGCCTGTGTGTGTCTATCACTGCGTGTGTGTGTGTCACTGCCTGTGTGTGTGTGTCACTGCCTGTGTGTGTGTGTGTCACTGCCTGTGTGTGTGTGTGTCACTGCCTGTGTGTGTGTTGTGTCACTGCCTGTGTGTGTGTGTCACTGCCTGTGTGTGTGTGTCACTGCCTGTGTGTGTGTGTGTCACTGCCTGTGTGTGTCTATCACTGCCTGTGTGTGTGTGTGTGTCACTGCCTGTGTGTGTGTGTGTCACTGCCTGTGTGTGTGTGTCACTGCCTGTGTGTGTGTGTGTCACTGCTTGTGTGTGTGTGTGTCACTGCCTGTGTGTGTGTGTGTGTGTCACTGCCTGTGTGTGTGTATCACTGCCTGTGTGTGTGTCTATCACTGCCTGTGTGTGTGTGTGTGTCACTGCCTGTGTGTGTGTGTGTCACTGCCTGTGTGTGTGTGTCACTGCCTGTGTGTGTGTGTGTCACTGCCTGTGTGTGTGTGTCTATCACTGCCTGTGTGTGTGTGTGTGTCACTGCCTGTGTGTGTGTGTCACTGCCTGTGTGTGTGTCACTGCCTGTGAAGCCTTCAATAGCTGTACCGGGGGAATTTCCGTTTGGTACAGATATAATGGGAGGCTGATCGACGCCCGGGTGCGATCAAGGGATGGCTCCCTATTGGTCAACCACGTTATGTATGCCGATGATTTGGTAATAGCTGCTCATTCAGAAGAGGAGTTGGAGGCGCTGTTGCTGAGACTGGAGCGTGCCACTAAGAGGTGGGGCCTTACCATCAGCCCCACCAAAACCAAGCACCTGCCTGGGTATTTTGTACCATCGGACACTCCACCCCCACAACTCCCAATTGGTGATGGGGCAGTTGTGGAGAGAGTGGAGAGTTTCCCATACCTGGGCAGTATGCTTATGACCGGCTCCAGTCTATCAGCAGAGGTCTCACTCCGAATCAGTCGAGCGGCAATATCTTTTCATCGGTTGCGTAACGCTGTGTGGAAGCTACCTGGTCTGTCGCTCCGCACGAAGCTTCAGGTCTTCTCGGCCACGGTCATTCCCTCCCTTCTCTACGCTTGCGAGACGTGGACCCCCCTGGTGGAGCATCTTCGCCGGTTGGAAACATTTAGGCTGGCCTGCCTACGATCCATCCTGGGTTTAACCAGGCTGGATTGTGTGAGGAGCTCACAAATCCTTGAAAGATCTGGGCAAAGTCCCATCAGTGAGCTCCTCCGGCAGGCAAGGCTGCGTTGGCTGGGTCATGTAGCCCGCATGCCCAGCCACCGCATGCCTAAACAGCTTTTGTTCGGCCGGATCGAGGGGGCTAGACGGGCGCGGCACGGGCTGGAGAAGAGATGGAGTGATGTGGTACAGGAGGACGTGGAGCTGAGTGGACTTGCCGATGACTGGTACCAGCGGTGTCAAGATCGGCCTCAGTGGAGGAGGCTCGTGAAGGACGCTACTGGGCAGTTGGAGGCAGTCGCCCTCCAACAACAACGGAGGGCGGAGGAGCGACGCTCACAACAACGAGCGGAGCGCCGGGTGGCTAAAGCACAGCAAGTTGGCACAGTAGGGGGCACAGGTGGTGCATCAGCCAGTCATCTCGGTCATCTCGGTCAGTCGACCAGTGGCACCTGGGTCTGCCCCGTGACCTCCTGCCAGCGGGCTTTCGACACTTCACGTGGCCTCAAGGTGCACTTGGCCTGGCACAAGCATCGTGGTGACGTCACCGCCACTTAGTGGCGAATGGCGGTTGTTGTTGTTGTTGTTGTCACTGCCTGTGTGTGTGTCACTGCCTGTGTGTGTGTCACTGCCTGTGTGTGTGTGTGTCACTGCCTGTGTGTGTGTGTCACTGCCTGTGTGTGTGTGTGTCACTGTCTGTGTGTGTGTGTGTCACTGCCTGTGTGTGTGTGTGTCACTGCCTGTGTGTGTGTGTGTCACTGCCTGTGTGTGTGTGTGTCACTGCCTGTGTGTGTGTGTGTCACTGCCTGTGTGTGTGTCACTGCCTGCGTGTGTGTGTGTTACTGCCTGTGTGTGTGTGTCACTGCCTGTGTGTGTGTGTCACTGCCTGTGTGTGTGTGTGTCACTGCCTGTGTGTGTGTGTCACTGTCTGTGTGTGTGTGTGTCACTGCCTGTGTGTGTGTGTCACTGCCTGTGTGTGTGTGTCACTGTCTGTGTGTGTGTGTGTCACTGCCTGTGTGTGTGTGTGTCACTGCCTGTGTGTGTGTGTCACTGCCTGTGTGTGTCACTGCCTGTGTGTGTGTGTCACTGCCTGTGTGTGTCACTGCCTGTGTGTGTGTGTCACTCCCTGTGTGTGTGTCACTGCCTGTGTGTGTGTGTGTCACTGCCTGTGTGTGTGTCACTGCCTGTGTGTGTGTGTGTCACTGCCTGTGTGTGTGTGTGTCGCTGCCTGTGTGTGTGTGTGTGTCTATCACTGCGTGTGTGTGTGTCACTGCCTGTGTGTGCCACTGCCTGTGTGTGTGTGTGTGTCACTGCCTGTGTGTGTGTGTCACTGCCTGTGTGTGTGTGTGTCACTGCCTGTGTGTGTGTCACTCCCTGTGTGTGTGTCACTGCCTGTGTGTGTGTGTCACTGCCTGTGTGTGTCTATCGCTGCCTGTGTGTGTGTGTGTCACTGCCTGTGTGTGTGTGTCACTGCCTGTGTGTCTATCACTGCCTGTGTGTGTGTGTCACTCCCTGTGTGTGTGTCACTGCCTGTGTGTGTGTGTCACTCCCTGTGTGTGTGTCACTGCCTGTGTGTGTGTTTCACTGCCTGTGTGTGTGTGTCTATCGCTGCCTGTGTGTGTGTGTCACTGCCTGTGTGTGTGTCACTGCCTGTGTGTCTATCACTGCCTGTGTGTGTGTGTGTCACTGCCTGTGTGTGTGTCACTGCCTGTGTGTGTGTGTGTCACTGCCTGTGTGTGTGTGTCACTCCCTGTGTGTGTGTCACTGCCTGTGTGTGTGTGTCACTGCCTGTGTGTGTGTGTCTATCGCTGCCTGTGTGTGTGTGTGTGTCACTGCCTGTGTGTGTGTGTCACTGCCTGTGCGAGTGTGCGTGTGTGTGCGTCTCTATCACAGCCTGCGCACGTATCGGGAGCGAGTGTGCGCGTGCGAGTTTTGCGTTCTCGCTCGCGGCACTTGCCCCCAGAGTACCATGAAGGATGTGAGACGGAGCTTTGTAGTTGTGTGTGCAGCACAGTTCGCACGCATTGCCTTGTGGAGTGGCTGGGTGGGGGGGCGAGGGGGACAGTGATTACCAAGTCGCCGTGGCACTGTGCTCACAAGCTGCCCCCCCCTGAGTTCGACTCCCGGCGCGGACAAGATTTGTGGCGAATATCTGAACCGATTATGGGTCTCTCCTAGGTCCACTCAGCCTGAAATTTTTACGAACGAGGTAACACGATTTGTGCGCATGGGTAGGGTTGTTTTCTAATTGCTTAGGCATCAAAAGTATAGACAGTGGATATTATTCCCCGCAAACGTTGCTTTTGCGACCAGGAGTTTACGTGAAGGAATGACACACATGCACACCCCGTTTGCTCGTTGAAAATAGCTACATTTAGAAATATCAACGTCCTGGTCACAAAAGCAAAGTTTGTGGGGAATAACAGCCGTTTTCTGCACATTTTAGGCATAAGCAATTAGGAAATAACACTTACTACCCAGGAACAAAAGATATATTCATCTTCTTGGTTCTTTCGGTAAAGTCACGTAGAATGGAAATAATAAAATAATAAAAATAAAACATAATAAAATAATTATCACGACGTTTCGGCCACAACGCAAGCAGCCGTCCTCAGGTGAAAACCAGGTCTGTCGTTATTATGTTTTATTTTTATTATTTTATTACTTCCCTTCTACGTGACTTTCCCGAAAGAACCAAGAAGATGAATCCCTGCAGTCACGAAAGCTGTAAATCGAAAAACATATATGTTTTGTTACACAGTGATTACCTGGCGCGGTGTATAAACACGGGACGATGATGGGCGGGGGATTTCGGTTTTCGCATTACCGGTTACCGCATCTAAAAAAAAAACCGGTTACCGTCATGCGGCAAGGTTACCGGTATAAAGGGGCATAACACGTGCGGGAGTTGTCATCTTACTGCAGTTGCATCGCCAGAGTCGTGTGAAGGGGTTCACCACCACCACCGTGGAGACGTGAGTTCGCATGCGGTGGGGTAAAGTGTGGGTAATTGCACCTCTTAACGAGCTACCTTTCATGTTGTTTGGCTCTTTCGGTAAAGTCACGTCGATGGTTTAAGTTAAAATGACAAAAAACTACGACGTTTCGATCACAACACAAGCGTCAAATTTCGATTTAAAGCTTCTTTCGTAACTGCAGGGATTCATCTTCTTGGTTCTTTCGGTAAAGTCACGTAGAATGAAAATAATATAATAATAAATATAAAACATAATAAAATAATTCTCACGACGTTTCGGCCACAACGCAAGCAGCCGTCCTCAGGTGAAGAAGAGGTTTGTATTCTCGACAGAACAGGAGAAGACAGACCTGTTCTTCACCTGAGGACGGCTGCTTGCGTTGTGGCCGAAACGTCGTGAGAATTATTTAATTATGTTTAAAACAATTATTTTATTATTTCCCTTCTACGTGACTTTACCGAAAGAACCAAGAAGATGAACACAAGCGTCGTAGTTTTTTTGTTGTTTGTTATTTTCTTCGAAACCTATCTTAGGTGACTGCAGTCACGAAAGCTTTAGGTCAAGATTTAGCGATCTTTTATTTTATTTTTCAGATGATATCTCGAGCGAAGTGGCTTCTTATCGTCATCATCATCATCACCACGGGGAACATTCACAGCAGCAGACAAAAGACTCCAAACGTTCATTCAGTCATCGCGCTTACTCAGCGAAAGACAGACGCGCCGAACGGGTGACACCTTGCGACAGCATTTACATGAACTATATACTCTTCTTGGTTCTTTCGGTAAAGTCACGTAGAAGGAAAATAGACCTGTTCTCCACCTGAAGACGGCTGCTTGCGTTGTGGCCGAAACGTCGTGAGAATTATTTTATAATGTTTTATTTTTATTATTTCATTATTTTCCTTCTACGTGACTTTACCGAAAGAACCAAGAAGATGAATTCCTGCAGTCACGAAAGCTTTAATCGAAAAATGAACTCTACTCTCAACGCGTGCGATGTTGATTTTCAATGTAGAGGGGGGGGGGGCGGAGGACCCGGAGAAAACCCCACGCGACCCCCGGGCGGGAGAGAGAGAGGCATAGCAAACTCCAAATATACAGCAGCAGGCGTCAGGGTCGGAATCGAACCCACGACCTCCTGTACACCAGGCGAGGTAGTTAACATCTCCTAGTCACCGTGATGATGACGATGATGGGAGAGACACGCAAACTCCAAATATACAGTAGCAGGCGTCAGGGTCGTGTTCGAACCCACGACCTCCTGCACACCAGGCGAGGTAGTTAACATATCCTAGCAACCGTGATGATGAGAGTGAGAGACACGTAAACTCCAAATATACAGCAGCAGGCGTCAGGGTCGGAATCGAACCCACGACCTCCTGTACACCAGGCGAGGTAGTTAACATCTCCTAGTCACCATGATGATGACGATGATGGGAGAGACACGCAAACTCCAAATATACAGTAGCAGGCGTCAGGGTCGTGTTCGAACCCACGACCTCCTGTACACCAGGCGAGGTAGTTAACATCTCCTAGCCACCGTGATGATGAGAGAGACACGCAAACTCCAAATATAGAGCAGCAGGCGTCAGGGTCCGGTTTGAACCCACGACTTCCTGCACACCAGGCGAGGTAGTTAACATATCCTAGCCACCGTGATGATGAGAGTGAGAGACACGTAAACTCCAAATATACAGCAGCAGGCGTCAGGGTCCGGTTCGAACCCACGACCTCCTGCACACAAGGCGAGGTAGTTAACATCTCCTAGTCACCGTGATGATGAGAGAGAGAGACACGCAAACTCCAAATATACAGCAGCAGGCGTCAGGGTCCGGTTCGAACCCACGACCTCCTGCACACCAGGCGAGGTAGTTAACATCTCCTAGCCACCGTGATGATAACGATGATGAGAGAGACACGCAAACTCCAAATATACAGCAGCAAGCTTCAGGGTCGGGGATCGAGACCCCTCCTGCACACCACCGGGCGAGGGGAGACAAATCTCGCTAATTACGACAAACATCTGCCCCAGCGAGTGTGGGAGAGTAGTGGACCGACGCGCCGGCTTGGAGCCTCCCTCCGCAGCGGAGGCCTCTCGTCTGCGAGCAGGGGGGGTGGGGGGGGGCACGCGGCCTGCGAGCGCGACCCGCGCCTCTACCCCGAGCCGAGCGGGGAGCGAGGAGGGAGGAGGAGGAGGGGGGTGGGAGGTGATTTGAGACCGCCGTGCCGTTTGGCAATTTTGTTCGCGCCCGCGTGTCGCCAATCGTCTCGAACGACCCCCCTGGAGACGGTGACCCCCGGGGTCGTGAGCGCGCCAGGAACGGGAGTCGAGCCTGGACAGGACGCGATGACCCCGGGGCGTCGTGTGAACAGTCGTCGTGTGCGCCCGTGTTCGTTTGCGTGACTGCGTGTCCGTGTGTGTCTGTGTGTGTGTACGTGTGTGTCTGTGTGTGTGTCCGTGTGTGTCTGTGTGTGTGTCCGTGTGTGTCTGTGTGTGTGTCCGTGTGTGTCTGTGTGTGTGTCCGTGTGTGTTTGTGGGGAGCGGTGGTGTAGCGGTTAGCGCGCTGCGCTACGAACCCGGCGACACGGGTTCGATTCCCGCTCACGGCAAACATCAGTGACGATTATCTGAACCGGTCCCGGGCCTCCCCTAGGTCGACTCAGCCTCAAATGAGTACCTGGTGCGATGTGCAAACATCGCCATTGGAGCGACAAAGGCAGCCGGGCGTGGTGCTGGCCACCCACCCCCTCGTGTGCCGTGCCGGCCTTCATAGGTGCTGCTCGCTAACAGCAAAAGTTAGAATCAGTATTCATACCGGAGAAATCCGATGAGCCATCAACAGTACAAAGTAGAGAAAAGTTAAACAGATAAATGTTAAGGCTATAGGGCGGACCTTTGTGGTGTACGTCTGTGTGTACGTCTGTGCGTCTCATGGATACGGACATGGAGACACACGTACAGACACATTGTGAAGTGGTCACTCTGATTACCGTTGGGCTGCCCGGGATGTGTTCGGATATTACGAGCCACTGATGTTAGCCGTGGCCTGGAATCAAACTCGGGTGGCCGGTTTCAAAGCGCTGTGAGCGCGCTAAACACTGCACCGCCGCGTCTGATACGAAGACAAAGATCCCCCGTATAGCCTTAACAGACTGTTGGGGCAAGTGCTTTTAGCGAGCAGCGATGAAGGCCGGCACGGTACACGAGGAGGTGGATGGCAAGCTCCACGCCAGACCACCTTTGTCTTCCACAGTGGCGATGTTTTTACACACCGCACCAGGTGCTCATTTGAGGCTGAGTCGACCTAGGGGAGCCCCAGGACCGGTTCAGTTAATCGTCACTGGTGTTGGTCGTGAGCTGGAAGCGAAGTCGAGTTCGTAGCGCAGCGCGCTAACCGCTACATCACCGCTCCCCCCTTCAAGCACACAGACACTCACTCACATGCACACACACAGACACACTCACGCGCGCACACACATTCACACACACACACTTTTGCATACACAAACACACGCACACACAGAGACACACGCACACACACACAGACACACGCACACTCACACGAACATACACAGACACACTCATACGCACACACAGACACACGCACACTCACACGCACATACACACGCACACTGACACGCACATTCACAGACACAGACACACGCACACTCACACGCACATACACAGACACACTCACACGGGCGCACACATATTCACACATTCACACACGCACATACACAGACACACGCACACATACACACAGACACACGCACACTCACACGAACACACAGAGACACACTCACATGCACACACACACACTCACACGCACACTCACACTCACGTACACAGACACTCTCACACACACACAGACACACACACTCACACACACAGACACACGCATATACACACTCACACGGGCGCACACACATTCACACACGCACACTCACATGCACACACAGAGACACACTCACACGCACACACACACAGAGACACACTCACACGCACACACACACAGACACACGCACATACACACTCACACGGGCGCACACACATTCACACACGCACTTGTGCATACACAAACAGGTTAACGCCACCCTCCGAGCTTGGAGCGTGATGATATATAATTAATTATATGTGTGCATACTCACGCCATATGCATGTGTAGACACAAAGACAAAGATCCCCCGTGTAGCCGTGACAGACTGTTGGGGCAAGTGCTGTTAGCGAGCACCTATGAAGGCAAGCAAAGGCATTCGATGGGGTTGAGTGGCGAGCACCACGCCCGGTCGCCTTTGTCTCCCTCGTGGCGATGTCTTTTTAAAGCACCGCATCAGGTACTAATTTGAGGCTGAGCCGACATAGCTAGGGGAGTTCCAGGACCGGTTCAGATAATCGTCACTATATGTTGGCCGTGAGTGGGAATCGAAGTCGGGTGGCCGGGTTTCGAAGCGCCGAAGCATCGCCCTAACCGCTGCACCACCGCTCCACGCGCGCGCGCACGCACAGACAAAGACGCGAACACCACTGTCACACATTTATTATCTCGCCCACATAAACACGCACACGCACACAGACAAGGATCCCCCGTGCAGCCTCAACAGACTGTTGGGGCAAGTGCTGTTAGCGAGCAGAACCTATGAAAGCCGGCACGGTACACGACGGGGATAGGTGGCCAGCACCGCCACTCCCGGCCGCCTTTGTCTCCCCAGGTACTCATTTGAGTCGACCTAGGGGAGGCCTAGGACCGGTTCAGATAATTGCCACTGGTGTTGGCAGCGAACGGGAATCGAACTCGGGTAGGCGGGTTCGTGGCGCAGCGCGTTAACCGTGACGCGAACACTCCGGAGACGCACACACAGCACTCACACGCAGCACACACACTCACACACATACACACACACACACACCCCACTCACATACACCCACACCACTCACACACACCACTCACACACAGCACTCACACACTCACCACTCACACACACAGCACACACACACACTCACACACAACACTCACACACACTCACACACACACTCACACACAGCACTCACACACACACAACACTCACATACACACAGCACACACACACACCACTCACACTCACATACACACTACTCACACACACACAAACCACTCACACACACCACTCACACACACCACTCACACACCACTCACACACAGCACACACACACCACTCACACAGAGCACACACACACTCACACACATACACACACACCCCACTCACACACACCACTCACACACACTCTCACACACACAGCACTCACACACACCACTCACACACAGCACTCACACACCACTCACACACACACCACTCACACATTCCACTCACACTCACTCACACCACTCACACTCACTCACACACACCACTCACACTCACACACCACTCACACACACACACCACTCACACACTCCACACACACCACACACTCACACACACCAATCACACCACTCACACACACACCACTCACACAGACCACTCACACACACCACTCACACACCACTCACACACACCACTCACACACACCACTGACTGTGTGTGTACTGTGTGTGCACTGTGTGTACTGTGTGTGTACTGTGTGTACTGTGTGTGTACTGTGTGTACTGTGTGTGTGTGTACTGTGTGTGTACTGTGTGTGTACTCTGTGTACGTACTGTGTGTGTACTGTGTGTGTGTACTGTGTAGTGTGTACTCTGTGTGTACTGTGTGTGTACTGTGTGTGTGTACTGTGTGTGTGTACTGTGTGTGTGTACTGTGTGTGTACTGTGTGTGTGTACTGTGTAGTGTGTACTCTGTGTGTACTGTGTGTGTACTGTGTGTGTGTACTGTGTGTGTGTACTGTGTGTGTACTGTGTGTACTGTGTAGTGTGCGGACTGCCAGTGGCTCTGGGACTCAATGGAGCGAGTGGCTGGCTCCGGAATGAGTTGGTTGCGCGCGCGTGCACGCATACAATTAGACAGAGTCGTCGCACCCTCCTCCTCCTCGCTCCCACTCACCCCACTCCTAACCCCTCCCCCACTCACCTTCTCCTCGCCTCCATCTCCTCCTCATAGTCTCCCTCCCACTCACCTCTTTCTCTCAATTCTCCTCCACCCCCTCTCCTCTCCTCCTCGGCTCATCTCCCCACCGCTCTCTCCCTCACCTCTTTCTCAATTATCCCCACCCCCCCCCGCCAACCCCTCCCTCCCTCCCTCTCTTCACGAGCACGCACGCGCACGCACGCGCACGAACGCACGCGCGCGCTGCGATTGCACAAGCGGAGCAGCAACAGCAGCCCACGCGCGCGCGCGCCTCCACACACGCGCGCGCACGCCCACACACACACACATACACGCGCGCACACACACACGCGCACACACACGCGCACACACACACACACGCGCGCACACACACGCGCGCACATACACACGCGCACACACACGCGCACACACACACACGCGCGCACACACACGCGCGCACATACACACACACACACGCGCACACGCACACACGCACACACACATACACACACACGCGCGCACATACACACACACGCGCGCACACGCGCACACACACATGCACACATACACACACGCGCACACGCACACACGCACACACATATACACACACACGCGCGCACATACACACACACACACGCGCGCGCACACACACACACGCACGCACACACACACACACGCGCACACACACGCACACATACACACGCGCGCACACACACGCGCACATACACACACACACGCGCGCACATACACACACACACGCGCCCACATACACACACGCGCGCACATACATACACACACACACGCGCGCACATACATACACACACACACACACGCGCACACATACATACACACGCGCGCGCACACACGCGCGCGCGGACACATACGCGCACGCACGCACGCGCACACACGCGCACACACACACGCGGACACACACGCGGACACACACACACGCACACACACACACGCGCACACACACACATAGGCGCGCACACACGCGGACACACACACACACGCGCACACACACGCGGACACACACACACACGCGCACACACACGCGAGGGCCACTCAACAGAGCGCGCACAGACCAAGCTAACAGCGCGGCGTGTCGCCTCGCGCAGGCGGTTGGGGCAAGCGACGCGCTCGGCCGCCTTTGTCTCCCCATTGATAATCGTTTAAGCACCTCATCCCAGGGACTCGCTTTTGAGGCTGAGTCGACCTAGGGGAGGTCCGGCACCGGTTTCGATATTCGTCACCGATTGCTGGCCCGTGAGCGGGTATCGAACTTGAGTTGTCCGGTTCGTAGCACAGTGCGCTAATCGCTGCGCCACCGCTCCCCACACATACGGATGTACACACACACACAGAGATTCACAACAACAGCAGCCATTCGTCACGAAGCGGCGGTGACGTTACCACGGCGCTTGTGCCAGGCTAGGCGCACCCTGAGGCCACGTGAAGCGTCACAGATGCTATGGGTGGACTGAGATTATTGGCAGATGCACCACCTGTGCTCCCTACTCTGCTAACCTGCTGCGTTTATTCCGCCCGGCGCTCTGCTCGTTGTTGTGAGAGTCGCTTCTCACAGACTCACACACAGACTCACGCAGAGACAGATTCACACGCAGACTCACACACGGACTCAGACTCACACAGACTCACACACACAGAGACAGATTCATATGCAGACACAGGTTCACACACAGGTTCACACACAGACTCACACACACCGCCTTTGTATCCCTCGTGACGGTGTTCATACGTACATACATACACACACGCGTGCAAGACAAAGATCCCCCGTATAGCCTTGCCAGACTGTTGGGGCAAGTGCTGATAGCGAGCACCTGTGAAGGCCAGCACGGCACTCGAGGGGGTGGGTGGCCAGCACCACGCCCGGCCGCCTTTGTCTCCCCAATGACGGTGTTTACACACCGCGCCGGGTACTCATTTGAGGCTGAGTCGACCTAGGGGAGGCCCAGGACCGGTTCAGATAATCGTCACTGGTTGGCCGTGGTTCGTAGCGCTGTGCGCTAACCGCTACACTACCGCTCCCTACACACAATCAGACACACACAATGACACGTACAGACTCACACACACTCACATACAAACTGACACTTACACACACTCACACCCACTCACACAGACTCTCACACACAGAGACCTACACAGACACACACACTCACACAGACTCACACACTCACACACAGAGACTCACACAGACACACACACTCACACAGACTCACACACACACACACAGACCCACACAGACTCACACACACAGAGACTCACACACTCACACACAGAGACTCACACAGACACACACACAACAACAACAACCGCCATTCGCCACTAAGTGGCGGTGACGTCACCACGACGCTTGTGCCAGGCCAAGTGCACCTTGAGGCCACGTGAAGTGTCGAACGCCCGCTGGCAGGAGGTCACGGGGCAGACCCAGCAGGTGCCACTGGTCGACTGACCGAGATGACCGAGATGACTGGCTGATGCACCACCTTTGCCCCCTACTGTACCAACTTGCTGTGCTTTAGTCACCCGGCGCTCCGCTCGTTGTTGTGAGCGTCGCTCCTCCGCCCTCCGTTGTTGTTGTAGGGCGACTGCCTCCAACTGCCCAGTAGCGTCCTTCACGAGCCTCCTCCACTGAGGCCGATCTTGACACCGCTGGTACCAGTCATCAGCAAGTCCACTCAGCTCCACGTCCTCCTGTACCACATCACTCCATCTCTTCTCTAGCCCGTGCCGCGCCCGCTTAGCCCCCTCGATCCGGCCGAACAAAAGCTGTTTAGGCATGCGGTGGCTGGGCATGTAGGCTACATGACCCAGCCAACGCAGCCGTGCCTGCCGGAGGAGCTCACCGATGGGACTTTGCCCAAATCTTGCAAGGATTTGTGAGCTCCTCACACAATCCAGCCTGGTTAAACCCAGGATGGATCGTAGGCAGGCCAGCCTAACACACTCACACAGACTCACACACACACAGAGACTCACACAGACACAAACACTCATACAGACTCACACACGCACATTATCACACATATAGACTCACACACATACAAACTCACACACACAATGACACACACACTCACACAGACTCACACACACACACAGAGGCTCACACAGACACACACACACACCGCACCAGGTACTCATTTGAGGCTGAGTCGACCTAGGGGAGGCCCAGGACCGGTTCAGATAATCGTCACTGGTTGGCCGTGAGCGGAAATCGAACCCGAGTCGCCAGGTTCGTAGCGCTGTGCGCTAACCGCTGCAATACCGCTCCCCACACACACACACAATGACACATACAGACTCACACACACTCACATACAAACTGACACTTACACACACTCACACCCACTCACACAGACTCTCACACACAGAGACATACACAGGCACACACACTCACACAGACTCACACACTCACACACAGAGACTCACACAGACAAACACAAAGATAAAGACAAAGATCCCCCGTATAGCCTGAACAGACTGTAGGGGCAAGTGCTGTTAGCGAGCACCTATGAAGGCCGGAACGGTACACGAGGGGGTGGGTGGCCAGCACCACGCCCGACCGCCTTTGTCTCCCTAGTGGCGATGTTTACACACCGCACCAGGTACTCATTTAAGGCTGAGTCGACCTAGGGGAGGCCCAGGACCGGTTCAGATAATCGTCACTGGTGTTAGCCGTGAGCGGGAATCGAACCCGGGTCGCCAGGTTCATAGCGCAGCGCGCTAACCGCTACACTACCGCTCCCCACTAGACAAACACTCACACAGACTCACACACACACACAGACCCACACAGACTCACACACACAGAGACTCACACACTCACACACAGAGACTCACACAGACACACACACTCATACAGACTCACACACTCACACACGCACATTATCACACATATACAGACTCACACACATACAAACTCACACACACAATGACACACACTCACACAGACTCACACACACACACAGAGGCTCACACAGACACACACACACACAATGACACACACACTCACACACACTCATATACAGGCACACACACAGAGACTCACACACTCACACACAGACTCACACAGACACACACACTCACACAGACTCTCACACACACACAGAGATTCACACAGACTCACACAGACCCACACACTGACACACAGAGACTCACACAGACTCACATACTCACACAGACTCACACACAGAGACTCACACACTCACACACAGAGACCCACACACTCACACAGACTCACACACTCACACACAGACTCACACACTCACACACAGAGACTCACACACAGACTCACACAGACTCTCACACTCACACACTCACACACAGACTCACACACACAGACTCACACAGACTCACACAGACCCTCACACTCGGGGCGCAGTGACCCAAAGATCCGCCATCCGCGGCTGAGCACGCGGCCCCCGCACCTCTGACCGGGCGAGGGTTGAAATAGCCGGATCGACCCCCTCGGCTCGACCCCCTTGGCTCGATCCTCCCCCCCGGCATCCCCTTGAGCGCGGCTCGGAGCCGGCTCGAGGCAAGCGCGGCGGCTCGGAGCCGCGGCTCTCGCCCGAGGAGCTGGGGGGGTGCGAGTGGGAGCGTCTGTCACCACGCCCGCGGTGAGGTCTGAGTTTGCGTGAATAAGGAACGGGAGGTGAAGTTTTTATAGTTGCTGCACGGTGATTATACAAACATGATGATAATACTACTACTGATGATTATTCTAGATCTTCTTGGTTCTTTCGGTAAAGTCACGTAGAAGGGAAATAATAAAAATAAAACATAATATAAGAATTCTCACGACGTTTGGGCCACAACGCAAGCAGCCGTCCTCAGGTGAAGAACAGGTCTGCCGGAAAGACAGAGTCTGAATGAAACACCACCAGGCTTGGAGCGTATATTTAAGCTGGGTTGGAGGGGGAAGAGCGCCTTGACAAAATAATTTTCATATCAAGAGGAATTTAGCATATTTATGGGAAATGCAGATATGGGATTAGTCACTACTTGTGGAATGCGTAGGAGGTGGGCAGGGGGTTTCAAAGTCATAATATGCCCGTGCATTAAAAAGATTATTCTAGATTTGAAGTTTTCGTGACTGCAGGGATCCATACTCTTTGGTTCTTTCGGTGAAGGTCACGTGGATAGGAAATGAAATGAATTAAATCACGACGTTTCGATCGCAACACGAGCAACCGTCATCAGGTGGGAAAACCACAGCAAGAAATTTTTTTTTCAGCAAAAAAAAAATCAGCAAAAAAAAATTCAGCAAAAAAGATTCTTGCTGTGGTTTTCCCACATGATGATGATTGCTTGTGTTGCAATCGAAACGTCGTGATTTAATTTAATTTATACCTACGTGACTTTACCGAAAGAACCGAAGAGTAATACTAATTATGATTTACTTCTTCAGCCGAGTCGCCAGGACTCTGGTTCAGCCAGGGAGCTGCTCACCACTACTCCTGCCACGCCGCGTGTTGATTTTGCTAAATGTGTTTGCGGCTGATGAATGATGAGTCGTCGTGCTTATTATTCGCGTGTGGAGGAGAAGGAGGAGACAACCCACGCCTAGCACGAAGGGGGCGACGCTTTAACCCCACCCCTGTACAGACGGACACAGATGGCGAACAGGGAAATGATAACATAATAAAAATAAAACATAATGAAATAATTCTCACGACGTTTCGGCCACAACGCAAGCAGCCGTCCTCAGGTGAAGAACAGGTCTGTCGGGAAGACAGAGTCCGAATGGACAGCCCTGTTGCGTTGTGGCCGAAACGTCGTGAGAATTATTTTATTATGTTTTATTTTTATTATGTTATTATTTCCCTTCTACGTGACTTTACCGAAAGAATCAAGAAGATGAATCCCATCTTAATTTTGTAGCTTTCGTGACTGCAGGAATTATTCTTTGGTTCTTTCGGTACGGCACGCAAGCTTGAAAATTAGGAGAAAGATGATGATTGCTTGTGTTGCAATCGAAACGTCGTAACATGCTATTATTTTAATTTATTATTTTATCTTTAGACGTGACTTAACCGAAAGAACCAAGCAGATGAATCCCTGCAGTCACGAAAGCTTTAAATCGAACGATGGCGATAAGTCGACACTTTTCTGCACCGCCTTCTCCTGGCGAGCCCAGGTGGTCACGGCTCTTCCTCGACGACCACTCGCGGCCAGGGAGTCTCAGCAACAACATCCGTTGCGGTGATCCACCAAACCCCTCGCTGCCAGCTATGGCTGCAGGGTTTTGGTAGTACATGTTGTTTATGCCATTTATTGTGAATATTCCGTCACAGTTCTTGTGATCACTGTTTCATTGCTTTCATGGCTTTATTTTGGTGATTTTTGAAAAGTTTTTCGGTTTGGCCATGTTTGTTTGTTGTAGTACAGAGTTAGACTGATGGCCTTAATCCAAGTTGTCTTGTGGTTGTTGTTGGTTGTTTGACTTGCATCCCACTGGGATTTTTGCACACAGCGTTGGTGTACGGTGATTTTTTTCTGCAATATTTTGCTGTCTTTCCTTGGGTTTTCTGTTTGCACTTAGTCACATATTCACTTTAAGCTGTTTTTTGTTCATGTTTTAGTTTTTTGTTTGTTGCGGTTGCACCCGATTCAAGAGCCGAATGGCTCACAGGGCTATACCTAATACATGAACTTGAACTTGGACTTGAACTTGCTCCACAGCGCTGGACAACACGCAAGACAGGTCCACAGCCACCACCGAAAGACAAAGGTCATCCGTATCGCCTTCAGATACTCTTCATTGCCCGAGCGTGGTGCTGGCCACCCACCACCTCGTGTGCCGTACCGGCCTTCATAGGTGCTCGCTAACACCACTTGCCCTCACAGTCTGAAAAGGCTACACGGGAGATCTTTGTCTTTTTGCGTAGGTTGGGGCCAGGAGCGGTGGCGCAATGGTTAGCGCACTGACCTACGAACTCGGCGCACCCGAGTTCGATTCCCGCTCTCGGGCTGACATCGGTGGTGAATATCTGAACCGGTCCTCCCCTAGGTCGACTCAAACGATAACCTTTCACGCCGTGTAGACAATCAGCACTGGGGAGACAAAGGCGGCCGGGCACGGTACTGGCCCCAACCACCTCGTCATGCACCACGTGGGTCTTTTGTGGGAGCTCGCAAACGGCACTTGTCCCCGCAGCCTACGTAGGCTGGACGGGGGATCTTTGTCTTTGTGTGTGTCTATAGCCTGGTCACGTGTGTGTCTAGTGCCTGGTCACGTGTGTGTCTAGTGCCTGGTCACGTGTGTGTCTAGTGCCTGGTCACGTGTGTGTCTAGTGCCTGGTCACATGTGTGTCTAGTGCCTGGTCACGTGTGTGTCTAGTGCCTGGTCACGTGTGTGTCTAGTGCCTGGTCACGTGTGTGTCTAGTGCCTGGTCACGTGTGTGCCTAGTGCCTGGTCACGTGTGTGTCTAGTGCCTGGTCACGTGTGTGCCTAGTGCCTGGTCACGTGTGTGTCTAGTGCCTGGTCACGTGTGTGTCTAGTGCCTGGTCACATGTGTATCTAGTGCCTGGTCACGTGTGTGTCTAGTGTCTGGTCACGTGTGTGCCTACGTGTGTGCCTAGTGCCTGGTCACGTGTGTGTCTAGAGCCTGGTCACGTGTGTGCCTAGTGCCTGGTCACGTGTGTGTCTAGTGCCTGGTCACGTGTGTGTCTAGTGCCTGGTCACGTGTGTGCCTAGTGCCTGGTCACAGTGTGTGTCTAGTGCCTGGTCACGTGTGTGTCTAGTGCCTGGTCGCGTGTGTGTCTAGTGACTGGTCACGTGTGTGCCTAGGCCTGGTCCGTGTGTGTCTAGTGCCTGGTCACGTGTGTGTCTAGTGCCTGGTCACGTGTGTGTCTAGTGCCTGGTCGCGTGTGTGTCTAGTGCCTGGTCACGTGTGTGTCTAGTGCCTGGTCACGTGTGTGTCTAGTGCCTGGTCACGTGTGTGTCTAGTGCCTGGTCACGTGTGTGTCTAGTGCCTGGTCACGTGTGTGTCTAGTGCCTGGTCACGTGTGTGTCTAGTGCCTGGTCACGTGTGTGTCTAGTGCCTGGTCACGTGTGTGTCTAGTGCCTGGTCACGTGTGTGTCTAGTGCCTGGTCACGTGTGTGTCTAGTGCCTGGTCACGTGTGTGCCTAGTGCCTGGTCACGTGTGTGTCTAGTGCCTGGTCACGTGTGTGTCTAGAGCCTGGTCACGTGTGTGTCTAGTGCCTGGTCACGTGTGTGTCTAGTGCCTGGTCACGTGTGTGTCTAGTGCCTGGTCACGTGTGTGCCTAGTGCCTGGTCACCTGTGTGTCTAGTGCCTGGTCACGTGTGTGTCTAGTGCCTGGTCACGTGTGTGTCTAGTGCCTGGTCACGTGTGTGTCTAGTGCCTGGTCACGTGTGTGTCTAGTGCCTGGTCACGTGTGTGTCTAGTGCCTGGTCACGTGTGTGTCTAGTGTCTGGTCACGTGTGTGTCTAGTGCCTGGTCACGTGTGTGTCTAGTGCCTGGTCACGTGTGTGTCTAGTGCCTGGTCACGTGTCTGCCTAGTGCCTAGTCACGTGTGGGTCTAGTGCCTGGCCACGTGTGTGTCTAGTGCCTGGTCGTGTGTGTGTCTAGTGACTGGTCACGTGTGTGCCTAGTGCCTGGTCACGTGTGTGTCTAGTGCCTGGTCACGTGTGTGTCTAGTGCCTGGTCGCGTGTGTGTCTAGTGCCTGGTCACGTGTGTGTCTAGTGCCTGGTCACGTGTGTGTCTAGTGCCTGGTCACGTTTGTGCCTAGTGCCTGGTCACGTGTGTGTCTAGTGCCTGGTCACGTGTGTGTCTAGAGCCTGGTCGCGTGTGTGTCTAGTGCCTGGTCACGTGTGTGTCTAGAGCCTGGTCGCGTGTGTGTCTAGTGCCTGGTCACGTGTGTGCCTAGTGTCTGGTCACGTGTGTGTCTAGTGCCTGGTCACGTGTGTGCCTAGTGCCTGGTCACGTGTGTGCCTAGTGCCTGGTCACGTGTGTGTCTAGTGCCTGGTCACGTGTGTGTCTAGTGCCTGGTCACGTGTGTGTCTAGTGCCTGGTCACGTGTGTGTCTAGTGCCTGGTCACGTGTGTGCCTAGTGCCTGGTCACGTGTGTGCCTAGTGCCTGGTCACGTGTGTGTCTAGTGCCTGGTCACGTGTGTGTCTAGTGCCTGGTCACGTGTGTGTCTAGTGCCTGGTCACGTGTGTGTCTAGTGCCTGGTCACGTGTGTGTCTAGTGTCTGGTCACGTGTGTGTCTAGTGCCTGGTCACGTGTGTGTCTAGTGTCTGGTCACGTGTGTGTCTAGTGTCTGGTCACGTGTGTGTCTAGTGCCTGGTCACGTGTGTGTCTAGTGCCTGGTCACGTGTGTGTCTAGTGCCTGGTCACGTGTGTGTCTAGTGCCTGGTCACGTGTGTGTCTAGTGTCTGGTCACGTGTGTGTCTAGTGCCTGGCCACGTGTGTGTCTAGAGCCTGGTCACGTGTGTATCTAGTGCCTGGTCACGTGTGTGCCTAGTGCCTGGTCACGTGTGTGTCTAGAGCCTGGTCACGTGTGTGCCTAGTGTCTGGTCACGTGTGTGCCTAGTGCCTGGTCACGTGTGTGTCTAGTGCCTGGCCACGTGTGTGTCTAGAGCCTGGTCACGTGTGTATCTAGTGCCTGGTCACGTGTGTGCCTAGTGCCTGGTCACGTGTGTGTCTAGTGCCTGGTCACGTGTGTGTCTAGTGCCTGGTCACGTGTGTGTCTAGTGTCTGGTCACGTGTGTGTCTAGTGCCTGGTCACGTGTGTGTCTAGAGCCTGGTCACGTGTGTATCTAGTGCCTGGTCACGTGTGTGCCTAGTGCCTGGTCACGTGTGTGCCTAGTGCCTGGTCACGTGTGTGTCTAGAGCCTGGTCACGTGTGTGCCTAGTGTCTGGTCACGTGTGTGTCTAGTGCCTGGTCACGTGTGTGTCTAGTGCCTGGTCACGTGTGTGTCTAGTGCCTGGTCACGTGTGTGCCTAGTGCCTGGTCACGTGTGTGTCTAGAGCCTGGTCACGTGTGTGTCTAGTGCCTGGTCACGTGTGTGTCTAGTGCCTGGTCACGTGTGTGTCTAGTGCCTGGTCACGTGTGTGTCTAGTGCCTGGTCACGTGTGTGCCTAGTGCCTGGTCACGTGTGTGTCTAGTGCCTGGTCACGTGTGTGTCTAGTGCCTGGTCACGTGTGTGCCTAGTGCCTGGTCACGTGTGTGTCTGTCACGTGTGTGCCTAGTGCCTGGCACGTGTGTGTCTAGTGCCTGGTCACGTGTGTGTCTAGTGCTGTCACGTGTGTTTCTAGTGCCTGGTCACGTGTGGTGTCCTAGTGCCTGGTCACGTGTGTGTCTAGTGCCTGGTCACGTGGTGTGCTAGTGCCCTGGTCACGTGTGTGTCTAGTGCCTGGTCACGTGTGTGTCTAGTGCCTGGTCACGTGTGTGTCTAGTGCCTGGTCACGTGTGTGCCTAGTGCCTGGTCACGTGTGTGTCTAGTGCCTGGTCACGTGTGTGTCTAGGCCTGGTCACTTTGTGTCTAGTGCCTGGTCACGTGTGTGTCCTAGTGCCCTGGTCAGCGTGTGTGCCTATTGCCCTGGTCACGTGTTGGGTCCTAGTGCCTGGTCACGTGTGTGTCGAGTGCCTGGTCACGTGTGTGTCTAGTGCCTGGTCACGTGTGTGTCTAGTGCCTTGTCACGTGTGTGTCTAGTGCCCTGGTCACGTGTGTGTCTAGTGCCTGGTCACGTGTGTGTCTAGTGCCTGGTCACGTGTGTGTCTAGTTGCCGGTCACGTGTGTGTCTAGTGCCTGGTCACGTGTGTGTCTAGTGCCTGGTCACGTGTGTGTCTAGTGCCTGGTCACGTGTGTGCCTAGTGCCTGTTCACGTGTGTGCCTAGTGCCTGGTCACGTGTGGTCTAGTGCCTGGTCACGTGTGTGTCTAGTGCCTGGTCACGTGTGTGTCTAGTGCCTGGTCACGTGTGTGTCTAGTGCCTGGTCACGTGTGTGTCTAGTGCCTGGTCACGTGTGTGTCTAGTGCCTGGTCACGTGTGTGGTCTAGTGCCTGGTCACGTGTGGTGTCTAGTGTCCTGGTCACGTGTGTGTCTAGTGCCTGGTCACGTGTGTGTCTAGTGCCTGGTCACGTGTGTGTCCTAGTGCCTGGTCACGTGTGTGCCTAGTGCCTGGTCACGTGTGTGCCTAGTGCCTGGTCACGTGTGTGTCCTAGTGCCTGGTCACGTGTGTGTCTAGTGCCTGGTCACGTGTGTGTCTAGTGCCTGGTCACGTGTGTGTCTAGTGCCTGGTCACGTGTGTGTCTAGTGCCTGGTCACGTGTGTGTCTAGTGCTGGTCACGTGTGTGTCTAGTGTCTGGTCACGTGTGTGTCTAGTGCCTGGTCACGTGTGTGTCTAGTGCCTGGTCACGTGTGTGCCTAGTGCCTGGTCAACGTGTGTGTCTAGTGCCTGGTCACGTGTGTGTCTAGTGCCTGGTCACGTGTGTGCCTAGTGCCTGGTCACGTGTGTGTCTAGTGCCTGGTCACGGTGTGTGCCTAGTGCCTGGTCGCGTGTGTGTCTAGTGACCTGGTCACGTGTGTGCCTAGTGCCTGGTCACGTGTGTGTGTCTAGTGCCTGGTCACGTGTGTGCTAGAGCATGGTCCGTGTGTGTCTAGTGCCTGGTCACGTGTGTGCCTAGTGTCTGGTCACGTGTGTGTCCTAGTGCCTGGTCACGTGTGTGCCTAGTGCCTGGTCACGTGTGTGCCTAGTGCCTGATCACGTGTGTGTCTAGTGCCTGGTCACGTGTGTGTCTAGTGCCTGGTCACGTGTGTGTCTAGTGCCTGGTCACGTGTGTGTCTAGTGCCTGGTCACGTGTGTGCCTAGTGCCTGGTCACGTGTGTGCCTAGTGCCTGGTCACGTGTGTGTCTAGTGCCTGGTCACGTGTGTGTCTAGTGCCTGGTCACGTGTGTGTCTAGTGCCTGGTCACGTGTGTGTCTAGTTGTCTGGTCACGTGTGTGTCTAGTGCCTGGTCACGTGTGTGTCTAGTGTCTGGTCACGTGTGTGTCTAGTGTCTGGTCACGTGTGTGTCTAGTGCCTGGTCACGTGTGTGTCTAGTGCCTGGTCACGTGTGTGTCTAGTGCCTGGTCACGTGTGTGTCTAGTGCCTGGTCACGTGTGTGTCTAGTGTCTGGTCACGTGTGTGTCTAGTGCCTGGCCACGTGTGTGTCTAGAGCCTGGTCACGTGTGTATCTAGTGCCTGGTCACGTGTGTGCCTAGTGCCTGTCACGTGTGTGCCTAGTGCCTGGTCACGTGTGTGTCTAGAGCCTGGTCACGTGTGTGCCTAGTGTCTGGTCACGTGTGTGCCTAGTGCCTGGTCACGTGTGTGTCTAGTGCCTGGCCACGTGTGTGTCTAGACCCTGGTCACGTGTGTATCTAGTGCCTGGTCACGTGTTGCCTAGTGCCTGGTCACGTGTGTGTCTAGTGCCTGGTCACGTGTGTGTCTAGTGCCTGGTCACGTGTGTGTCTAGTGCCTGGTCACGTGTGTGTCTAGTGTCTGGTCACGTGTGTGTCTAGTGCCTGGTCACGTGTGTGTCTAGAGCCTGGTCACGTGTGTATCTAGTGCCTGGTCACGTGTGTGCCTAGTGCCTGGTCACGTGTGTGCCTAGTGCCTGGTCACGTGTGTGTCTAGAGCCTGGTCACGTGTGTGTCTAGTGCCTGGCCACGTGTGTGTCTAGAGCCTGGTCACGTGTGTATCTAGTGCCTGGTCACGTGTGTGCCTAGTGCCTGGTCACGTGTGTGTCTAGTGCCTGGTCACGTGTGTGTCTAGTGCCTGGTCACGTGTGTGTCTAGTGTCTGGTCACGTGTGTGTCTAGTGCCTGGTCACGTGTGTGTCTAGAGCCTGGTCACGTGTGTATCTAGTGCCTGGTCACGTGTGTGCCTAGTGCCTGGTCACGTGTGTGCCTAGTGCCTGGTCACGTGTGTGTCTAGAGCCTGGTCACGTGTGTGCCTAGTGTCTGGTCACGTGTGTGTCTAGTGCCTGGTCACGTGTGTGTCTAGTGCCTGGTCACGTGTGTGTCTAGTGCCTGGTCACGTGTGTGCCTAGTGCCTGGTCACGTGTGTGTCTAGAGCCTGGTCACGTGTGTGTCTAGTGCCTGGTCACGTGTGTGTCTAGTGCCTGGTCACGTGTGTGTCTAGTGCCTGGTCACGTGTGTGTCTAGTGCCTGGTCACGTGTGTGCCTAGTGCCTGGTCACGTGTGTGTCTAGTGCCTGGTCACGTGTGTGTCTAGTGCCTGGTCACGTGTGTGCCTAGTGCCTGGTCACGTGTGTGTCTAGTGCCTGGTCACGTGTGTGCCTAGTGCCTGGTCACGTGTGTGTCTAGTGCCTGGTCACGTGTGTGTCTAGTGCCTGGTCACGTGTGTGTCTAGTGCCTGGTCACGTGTGTGTCTAGTGCCTGGTCACGTGTGTGTCTAGTGCCTGGTCACGTGTGTGCCTAGTGCCTGGTCACGTGTGTGTCTAGTGCCTGGTCACGTGTGTGTCTAGTGCCTGGTCACGGTGTGTAGTGCCTGGTCACGTGTGTGCTAGTGCCTGGTCACGTGTGTGTCCTAGTGCCTGGTCACGTGTGTGTCTAGTGCCTGGTCACGTGTGTGTCTAGTGCCTGGTCACGTGTGTGTCTAGTGCCTGGTCACGTGTGTGTCTAGTGCCTGGTCACGTGTGTGCCTAGTGCCTGGTCACGTGTGTGCCTAGTGCCTGGTCACGTGTGTGTCTAGTGCCTGGTCACGTGTGTGTCTAGTGCCTGGTCACGTGTGTGTCTAGTGCCTGGTCACGTGTGTGTCTAGTGCCTGGTCACGTGTGTGTCTAGTGCCTGGTCACGTGTGTGTCTAGTGCCTGGTCACGTGTGTGTCTAGTGCCTGGTCACGTGTGTGTCTAGTGCCTGGTCACGTGTGTGTCTAGTGCCTGGTCACGTGTGTGCTAGTGCCTGGTCACGTGTGTGCTAGTGCCTGGTCACGTGTGTGCCTAGTGCCTGGTCACGTGTGTGCCTAGTGCCTGGTCACGTGTGTGTCTAGTGCCTGGTCACGTGTGTGTCTAGTGCCTGGTCACGTGTGTGTCTAGTGCCTGGTCACGTGTGTGTCTAGTGCCTGGTCACGTGTGTGTCTAGTGCCTGGTCACGTGTGTGTCTAGTGTCTGGTCACGTGTGTGTCTAGTGCCTGGTCACGTGTGTGTCTAGTGCCTGGTCACGTGTGTGTCTAGTGCCTGGTCACGTGTGTGCCTAGTGCCTGGTCACGTGTGTGTCTAGTGCCTGGTCACGTGTGTGTCTAGTGCCTGGTCGCGTGTGTGTCTAGTGACTGGTCACGTGTGTGCCTAGTGCCTGGTCACGTGTGTGTCTAGTGCCTGGTCACGTGTGTGTCTAGAGCCTGGTCGCGTGTGTGTCTAGTGCCTGGTCACGTGTGTGCCTAGTGTCTGGTCACGTGTGTGTCTAGTGCCTGGTCACGTGTGTGCCTAGTGCCTGGTCACGTGTGTGCCTAGTGCCTGATCACGTGTGTGTCTAGTGCCTGGTCACGTGTGTGTCTAGTGCCTGGTCACGTGTGTGTCTAGTGCCTGGTCACGTGTGTGTCTAGTGCCTGGTCACGTGTGTGCCTAGTGCCTGGTCACGTGTGTGCCTAGTGCCTGGTCACGTGTGTGTCTAGTGCCTGGTCACGTGTGTGTCTAGTGCCTGGTCACGTGTGTGTCTAGTGCCTGGTCACGTGTGTGTCTAGTGCCTGGTCACGTGTGTGTCTAGTGTCTGGTCACGTGTGTGTCTAGTGCCTGGTCACGTGTGTGTCTAGTGTCTGGTCACGTGTGTGTCTAGTGTCTGGTCACGTGTGTGTCTAGTGCCTGGTCACGTGTGTGTCTAGTGCCTGGTCACGTGTGTGTCTAGTGCCTGGTCACGTGTGTGTCTAGTGCCTGGTCACGTGTGTGTCTAGTGTCTGGTCACGTGTGTGTCTAGTGCCTGGCCACGTGTGTGTCTAGAGCCTGGTCACGTGTGTATCTAGTGCCTGGTCACGTGTGTGCCTAGTGCCTGGTCACGTGTGTGCCTAGTGCCTGGTCACGTGTGTGTCTAGAGCCTGGTCACGTGTGTGCCTAGTGTCTGGTCACGTGTGTGCCTAGTGCCTGGTCACGTGTGTGTCTAGTGCCTGGCCACGTGTGTGTCTAGAGCCTGGTCACGTGTGTATCTAGTGCCTGGTCACGTGTGTGCCTAGTGCCTGGTCACGTGTGTGTCTAGTGCCTGGTCACGTGTGTGTCTAGTGCCTGGTCACGTGTGTGTCTAGTGCCTGGTCACGTGTGTGTCTAGTGTCTGGTCACGTGTGTGTCTAGTGCCTGGTCACGTGTGTGTCTAGAGCCTGGTCACGTGTGTATCTAGTGCCTGGTCACGTGTGTGCCTAGTGCCTGGTCACGTGTGTGCCTAGTGCCTGGTCACGTGTGTGTCTAGAGCCTGGTCACGTGTGTGCCTAGTGTCTGGTCACGTGTGTGTCTAGTGCCTGGTCACGTGTGTGTCTAGTGCCTGGTCACGTGTGTGTCTAGAGCCTGGTCACGTGTGTGCCTAGTGCCTGGTCACGTGTGTGCCTAGTGCCTGGTCACGTGTGTGTCTAGTGCCTGGTCACGTGTGTGTCTAGTGCCTGGTCACGTGTGTGTCTAGTGCCTGGTCACGTGTGTGTCTAGAGCCTGGTCACGTGTGTGCCTAGTGTCTGGTCACGTGTGTGCCTAGTGCCTGGTCACGTGTGTGTCTAGTGTCTGGTCACGTGTGTGTCTAGTGTCTGGTCACGTGTGTGTCTAGTGCCTGGTCACGTGTGTGCCTAGTGCCTGGTCACGTGTGTGCCTAGTGCCTGGTCACGTGTGTGTCTAGTGTCTGGTCACGTGTGTGTCTAGTGCCTGGTCACGTGTGTGCCTAGTGCCTGGTCACGTGTGTGCCTAGTGCCTGGTCACGTGTGTGTCTAGTGCCTGGTCACGTGTGTGCCTAGTGCCTGGTCACGTGTGTGCCTAGTGCCTGGTCACGTGTGTGCCTAGTGCCTGGTCACGTGTGTGCCTAGTGCCTGGTCACGTGTGTGCCTAGTGCCTGGTCACGTGTGTGCCTAGTGCCTGGTCACGTGTGTGCCGCGTGCCTGGTCACGTGTGTGTCTAGTGCCTGGTCACGTGTGTGTCTAGTGCCTGGTCACGTGTGTGCCTAGTGCCTGGTCACGTGTGTGTCTAGTGCCTGGTCACGTGTGTGTCTAGAGCCTGGTCACGTGTGTGCCTAGTGCCTGGTCACGTGTGTATCTAGTGCCTGGTCACGTGTGTGCCGCGTGCATGTCGCGCATGTTAAGCGCGATATTGTTCATGCGGACGGTCGCTTAGCGGAGCCAATGATCGTCTGAAGCCGCGTTCCAAAACAAACAACATGTGCCACAACGCGAATTCGGAATTATCAATTGCGTGAATTATCCCGCGATAAACACACACACGCGCACGCGCGCGCGCGCAAAAGCGTACAGAATCAATCAGTCGGATAAATCACTGCTGGGGAGGCGGGGGTGGGTGGGGGGGTGATTGAACCCCTCCCCTCGCCCCCCTCGCCCCCCCCCTTACCCCCAACTCGATAACCTCCTCACACCCCCTCCCCCCACAACACCCGAACGCTCATCCCTCAGTGACCTTACCAGGAGCAACCCGACATCGGTACAATCCCACACACACACTGACACGTGCCCTTATAGGATCACTAGCCCTAATAGTATCACTAGCCCGAATATCACCACATGCCCTAATTAGCGAAACCTACCCCGAGTGACGCCTGCCTTAATAGTATCGCTCGCCATTAAAATCATCACTATCCCTAATAGTCTGACCAGCCCTAATGCCATCACTACTCCTCATATGATTTAGAGCCCTGAGAGAGGCACGAGCCCGAATAGTAGAACCAGGGCTAATAGTATCACCATGGGGTGATACTATTAGCCCTGGTTCTACTACGCGTGGTTGTATCGGGGTAGCTGAGTGGGGCAGTCTGCTCATTCCACCAGGGTACACGTGGTTGTATCGGGGTAGCTGAGTGGAGCAGTCTGTTTATTCCACCAGGGTACACGTGGTTGTATCGGGGTAGCTGAGTGGGGCAGTCTGTTTATTCCACCAGGGTACACGTGGTTGTATCGGGGTAGCTGAGTGGGGCAGTCTGCTCATTCCACCAGGGTACGCGTGGTTGTATCGGGGTAGCTGAGTGGGGCAGTCTGTTTATTCCACCAGGGTACACGTGGTTGTATCGGGGTAGCTGAGTGGGGCAGTCTGCTCATTCCACCAGGGTACGCGTGGTTGTATCGGGGTAGCTGAGTGGGGCAGTCTGATTATTCCACCAGGGTACACGTGGTTGTATCGGGGTAGCTGAGTGGGGCAGTCTGCTCATTCCACCAAGGTACACGTGGTTGTATCGGGGTAGCTGAGTGGGGCAGTCTGTTTATTCCACCAGGGTACACGTGGTTGTATCGGGGTAGCTGAGTGGGGCAGTCTGTTTATTCCACCAGGGTACGCGTGGTTGTATCGGGGTAGCTGAGTGGGGCAGTCTGTTTATTCCACCAGGGTACGCGTGGTTGTATCGGGGTAGCTGAGTGGGGCAGTCTGTTTATTCCACCAAGGTACACGTGGTTGTATCGGGGTAGCTGAGTGGGGCAGTCTGTTTATTCCACCAGGGTACACGTGGTTGTATCGGGGAAGCTGAGTGGGGCAGTCTGTTTATTCCACCAAGGTACACGTGGTTGTATCGGGGAAGCTGAGTGGGGCAGTCTGTTTATTCCACCAAGGTACACGTGGTTGTATCGGGGAAGCTGAGTGAGGCAGTCTGTTTATTCCACCAAGGTACGCGTGGTTGTATCGGGGTAGCTGAGTGGGGCAGTCTGTTTATTCCACCAAGGTACACGTGGTTGAATCGGGGTAGCTGAGTGGAGCAGTCTACTTATTCCACCAGGGTACACGGGGTTGTATCGAGGTAGCTGAGTGTAGCAGTCTACTTATTCCATCAGGGTGCACGTGGTTGTATCGAGGTAGCTGAGTGTAGCAGTCTACTTATTCCACCAGGGTACACGTGGTTGTATCGAGGTAGCTGAGTGTAGCAGTCTACTTATTCCACCAGGGTACACGGGGTTGTATCGAGGTAGCTGAGTGTAGCAGTCTACTTATTCCACCAGGGTACACGTGGTTGTATCGAGGTAGCTGAGTGTAGCAGTCTACTTATTCCACCAGGGAACACGGGGTTGTATCGGGGTAGCTGAATGTAGCAGTCTACTTATTCCACCAGGGAACACGGGGTTGTATCGAGGTAGCTGAGTGTAGCAGTCTACTTATTCCACCAGGGTGCACGTGGTTGTATCGAGGTAGCTGAGTGTAGCAGTCTACTTATTCCACCAGGGTACACGGGGTTGTATCGAGGTAGCTGAGTGTAGCAGTCTACTTATTCCACCAGGGTACACGTGGTTGTATCGAGGTAGCTGAGTGTAGCAGTCTACTTATTCCACCAGGGAACACGGGGTTGTATCGGGGTAGCTGAATGTAGCAGTCTACTTATTCCACCAGGGAACACGGGGTTGTATCGAGGTAGCTGAGTGTAGCAGTCTACTTATTCCACCAGGGTACACGTGGTTGTATCGGGGTAGCTGAGTGTAGCAGTCTACTTATTCCACCAGGGTACACGGGGTTGTATCGGGGTAGCTGAGTGTAGCAGTCTACTTATTCCACCAGGGAACACGGGGTTGTATCGAGGTAGCTGAGTGTAGCAGTCTACTTTTTCCACCAGGGTACGCGTGGTTGTATCGAGGTAGCTGAGTGTAGCAGTCTACTTATTCCACCAGGGTACACGTGGTTGTATCGGGGTAGCTGAGTGTAGCAGTCTGCTTATTCCACCAGGGTACACGTGGTTGTATCGGGGTAGCTGAGTGTAGCAGTCTACTTATTCCACCAGGGTACACGTGGTTGTATCGAGGTAGCTGAGTGTAGCAGTCTACTTATTCCACCAGGGTACACGTGGTTGTATCGAGGTAGCTGAGTGTAGCAGTCTACTTATTCCACCAGGGTACACGGGGTTGTATCGAGGTAGCTGAGTGTAGCAGTCTACTTATTCCACCAGGGTACACGTGGTTGTATCGAGGTAGCTGAGTGTAGCAGTCTACTTATTCCACCAGGGTACACGTGGTTGTACTTATTCTACATACACATAGAGACACACGTGGAGACACACGTGGAGACACTCGTGGAGACACACGTGGAGACACACGTGGATTTACATAGAGACACACGTGAAGACACACATGGAGACACACGTGGAGACACGTGACGGCACACGTGGACTTACATGGAGAAATGCGTGGAGACACACGTAGAGACACGCGTGGATTTACATAGAGACACACGTGGAGACACACGTGGAGACACACGTGGAGACACACGTGGATTTACATAGAGACACACATGGAGACACACGTGAAGACACGCGTGGAGACACACGTGGAGACACACGTGGATTTACATAGAGACACACATGGAGACACACGTGGAGACACACGTGGAGACACGCGTGGAGACACACGTGGAGACACACGTGGATTTACATAGAGACACACATGGAGACACACGTGGAGACACACGTGGAGACACGCGTGGAGACACACGTGGAGACACACGTGGATTTACATAGAGACACGCGTGGAGACACACGTGGAGACACACGTGGAGACACGCGTGGAGACACGCGTGGATTTACATAGAGACACACGTGGAGACACACGTGGAGACACACGTGGAGACACGCGTGGAGACACGCGTGGAGACACACGTGGAGACACACGTGACGACACACGTGGAGACACGCGTGGAGACACGCGTGGAGACACGCGTGGAGACACACGTGGAGACACACGTGACGACACACGTGGAGACACACGTGGAGACACACGTGGAGACACGCGTGGAGACACGCGTGGAGACACGCGTGGAGACACACGTGGAGACACACGTGACGACACACGTGGAGACACACGTGGAGACACACGTGGAGACACACGTGACGACACACGTGGAGACACGCGTGGAGACACGCGTGGAGACACGCGTGGAGACACGCGTGGAGACACACGTGACGACACACGTGGAGACACACGTGGAGACACACGCTCGCCCAGACGTCGCGTTGCCCCACGTGGTCTACGGCCTGCTTGGTGCTCCCGCTGTGCGCGTCCACCCGCGGATTAGATTTGACGTGGGCCCCGTTTGCGTTCACGGTGGATTACCCCCCCCCCACCTTCCTCCAACCCTCCCTTCACCCCCCCCCCCGCCCCCTCCAGGGTCAATCCTGGGAGTGGCCGTCGGGAGACCGGTCCGGGGTCAGTTGGTGTTGAGAACCAGGGCTCGGTATTGATCAGCTGTCGTCAGAAGGGAGCAGGGGCCGTAACGCAGCAAAGAAATTGCCCCAAGGTGGACACCACCGGGCAAGAGGGGAACCAGGGGAGACCCGAGATCAGGGCCGGATGAAGGTTCTTGTAGGCCCTAGGCACAGCCTCTACTGTAGGCTAATGGATAATACGGCCCTGGTGGGTGGGTGAGTGAGTGAGTGGGTGAGTGAGTTGGTGAGTGAGTGGGTGGGTGGGTGAGTGAGTGGGTGAGTGGGTGGGTGAGTGAGTGGGTGGGTGGGTGGGTGAGTGAGTGGGTGAGTGAGTGGGTGAGTGAGTGGGTGGGTGGGTGAGTGAGTGGGTGAGTGGGTGGGTGTGTGAGTGAGTGGGTGGGTGAGTGAGTGAGTGGGTGGGTGAGTGTGTGAGTGAGTAGATGAGTGAGTGAGTGGGTGGGTGGGTGAGTGAGTGGGTGGGTGGGTGGGTGAGTGAGTGGGTGAGTGAGTGGGTGAGTGAGTGAGTGAGTGGGTGGATGAGTGAGTGAGTGGGTGGGTGAGTGAGTGGGTGGGTGAGTGAGTGAGTGGGTGGGTGAGTGAGTAAGCCCTAGACACAGCCTCTACTGTGGCTAATGGATAATACGGCCCTGGTGGGTGGGTGAGTGAGTGAGTGAGTGGGTGGGTGAGTGAGTGGGTGAGTGGGTGAGTGAGTAGATGAGCGAGTGAGTGAGTGGGTGAGTGAGTGAGTGGGTGAGTGAGTAGGCGCTAGGCACAGTGCCTACTGTGGTCTATTGGATAATACGGTCCTGGTGGGTGAGTGAGTGTGTGAGTGAGTGAGTAGATGGATGGGTGAGTGAGTGGGTGAGTGAGTGAGTGGGTGAGTGAGTGTGTGAGTGAGTAGATGAGTGGGTGAGTGAGTGAGTAATTGGGTGAGTGAGTGGGTGGGTGGGTGAGTAAGTGAGTATGTGAGTGAGTAGATGAGTGGGTGAGTGGGTGGGTTGATGAGTGAGTAGGCCCTAGGCACAGCGTCTACTGCGGCCTAATGAATAATACGGCCCTTCCCAAAACCATCTGGCGGCAAGACCGCGAAGGAGGAGCTGGCAGCAGCGATCAACCTCTCTCAGGGCGAGGCTGGACGTGTTGCCAAGCACAGGAAGAAGTGTAGGGAAACTCATTGTGGCCTCACGTCCCACGGGGGATGAAGAGGATTAGCTCACTAACTTTATCGACTGGAGGGGGTGGTGGTGGTGGTGGAGGAGGAATCTTACGCTCTGTTTCACAGACGTCAGGTAGGGGGGCGGGCGGTCAATGAAACTCCATCTACAACGAACAATGCCAGCAAGGATCCTTGAGCGAGAGAGGCAAATGATAAGTGACGAGTGTGTGGGTGTGGATACATCGGTTGATGTAAATAAAGCGCGGAAGTACGAATCGCAACTCCGTGCATTAATTCCTGCCGAATTTGTCAACACCAAAATCAAGCTTGGGCAAGGCAGCAAATCAACAACAACAACAGTCCCAGACCACACCGAGAAAACAACAACAACAACAACAACAGTCCCAGACCACCCCGAGACAGCAACAACAACAACAGTCCCAGACCACACGAGACAACAACAACAACAACAGTCCCAGACCACACGAGACAGCAACAACAACAACAGTCCCAGACCACACGAGACAACAACAACAACAACAGTCCCAGACCACACCGAGACAGCAACAACAACAACAGTCCCAGACCACCCCGAGACAACAACAACAACAACAACAACAGTCCCAGACCACCCCGAGACAACAACAACAACAACAGTCCCAGACCACCCCGAGACAGCAACAACAACAACAGTCCCAGACCACCCCGAGACAGCAACAACAACAGTCCCAGACCACACCGAGACAGCAACAACAACAACAACAGTCCCAGACCACCCCGAGACAACAACAACAACAACAACAACAACAGTCCCAGACCACCCCGAGACAGCAACAACAACAACAACAGTCCCAGACCACACGAGACAACAACAACAGTCCCAGACCACACGAGACAACAACAACAACAACAGTCCCAGACCACACCGAGAAAACAACAACAACAACAGTCCCAGACCACACCGAGACAGCAACAACAACAACAACAGTCCCAGACCACACGAGACAACAACAACAGTCCCAGACCACACGAGACAACAACAACAACAACAGTCCCAGACCACACCGAGAAAACAACAACAACAACAGTCCCAGACCACACCGAGACAGCAACAACAACAACAACAGTCCCAGACCACACGAGACAACAACAACAACAGTCCCAGACCACACCGAGAAAACAACAACAACAACAACAACAGTCCCAGACCACACCGAGAAAACAACAACAACAACAGTCCCAGACCACACCGAGACAGCAACAACAACAACAACAGTCCCAGACCACACGAGACAACAACAACAACAGTCCCAGACCACACCGAGAAAACAACAACAACAACAGTCCCAGACCACACCGAGAAAACAACAACAACAACAGTCCCAGACCACACCGAGAAAACAACAACAACAACAACAGTCCCAGACCACACCGAGACAGCAACAACAACAACAGTCCCAGACCACACCGAGAAAACAACAACAACAACAACAACAGTCCCAGACCACACCGAGAAAACAACAACAACAACAGTCCCAGACCACACCGAGAAAACAACAACAACAACAACAACAGTCCCAGACCACTCCGAGACAACAACAACAACATGCCCAGTCCACACCGAGACAGCAACAACAACAGTCCCAGACCACACCGAGAAAACAACAACAACAACAACAACAGTCCCAGACCACACCGAGACAGCAACAACAACAACAGTCCCAGACCACACCGAGAAAACAACAACAACAACAACAGTCCCAGACCACTCCGAGACAACAACAACAACATGCCCAGTCCACACCGAGACAGCAACAATAACAACAGTCCCAGACCACACCGAGAAAACAACAACAACAACAGTCCCAGACCACACCGAGAAAACAACAACAACAACAGTCCCAGACCACCCCGAGACAGCAACAACAACAACGACATCAGGCCCAGACCACCCCGAGGCAAAATAGAAAGATTCCCCCGTATCGCCTTGTAAAGAATGTTGGGGCAAGTGCTTTCAGCGACAAACACACGTGAAGACTGGCTAGGCACAATAACCACACAACACACGATCCCTCCAACCACATCGCACTTTAGACATCTGATCCTTATGGCGGTACCCCGGGGTACCAAATAATGCCTCCGAAACGTCGTAATTTTTATTTTAATTTACTTTTATTAATTTCGATTTTTTTTTACCTACGTGACTTTACCGAAAAACCTAAGAATATGAATCCTTGCGGTCACGAAAGCTTCAAATCTAGAATTAATACAAGCTGACCAAGGCAATTAAATATGTTATTTCTGGGGGTGCTACTTAACTCCGCGACTGGGTTACCAATCAATGTGCCACTCCGCGATGTCGAAACGCTGCGAGGACGATTGCGCTGAAACCCTGAACGCTCGCGGTACGCACCGTAGTGGTGGTGCATCGTAGTGTACAGCTCGTCCAGATGAGTCGATTGCCGCATCGCCGACCATCAACACAGACTAACAAGGACTGCATCAGGGACATCGTGCGAGAGCCGGGGTTGTATGGTACCCAGGGGTACCGCCATGAGGTTCATCTGTCGCCGCTGCTCTTGACACTGCTCAGTGTCCGAGTGAGCCAGGACACAGATCCACGTGAAGATCGGGACTGGGCATGTAGGTGTGTACGTTGAACTTCGTTCGCACCGTACGTAGCCAACCGTGCCAATCGGAGGTGTGGAGGGAAGGACAACAAACTAAACATTTAACTCGACTTTTTATTTCACCATGTAAGGGCCCCACTAAGCTATGTGGCTCTTTTTCAGAAGCGACCGGGTGACCGCAAATGATGGCCCAACGAAGTGGCTCACCACGTGGACATTTATAGCGCCATTGGAACCTCATTTGCCAGTAGAAAAATATGAGAATTGTTTTTTTTCTACTGGCAAATGAGGTTCAAATGGTGTAAATGCTTACCCCGAGCTCTCAAACTCTGATGGTTGCGTTGTCGTTGAGTTGTGCGCCTTTTGGCGTCATCTGGTCCAACACCATGTGAGACTAGGCTCTAAGGAAAGCTGTCTCGGGTGTGGACCAATCAACTTAAAGGATAGTGCATACATTATCAGAGTTGTGTGTTTTTTGTTTGCATTCCGACCGCAGGTATTGTGGTCTATGCAAACATGACTCCTTATAAAAAAAGGTGTCAGTTTTGTTGCCAGATAAAAGGGTCAAAAACCAATGATCACATTTATAGCAACCAAATACTCGAAATTAATGTTGATTCTCGATGTGGAGGGGAAAACCAGGAGGATCCGAAGAAAAATCCATGCGACCACGGGGAGAGAGAGAGAGACACGCAAACTACAAATATACAGCAGCAGGTGTCAGGATCTGGAAAAGAACCTACGACCTCCTGTACACCAGGCGAGGTAGTTAACATCTCTTAGCCATCGTGATGATGATCAGAGAGATACGCAAACTCCAAATATACAGCAGCAGGCGTCAGGGTCGGGATGGAACCCACGACCTCCTCTATACCAGGCGAGGTAGTTAACATCTCCTAGCCATCGTGATGATGATGAGAGAGAGAGACACGCAAAATCCAAATATACAGCAGCAGGCGTCAGGGTCGGGATCGGGATCGAACCCACGACCTCCTGTAGACCAGGCGTGTCTCCCTCTTTCATCATCATCACGGTGGCTAGGAGATGTTAACTACCTCGCCTGGTATGCAGGAGGTCGTGGGTTCCATCCCGACCCTGACGCCTGCTGCTGCTGCTGTATATTTGGAGTTTGCGGTGTCTCTCTCTCTCTCTCTCCACGTGGTCGCGTGGATTTGTCTCCCGAGTCTTTCGGGGTTTTCCCCTCCACGTTTGTAATCAACGTCACGCGTTCACAGTATTTGGCTCCTGCTATAATTCTCCACACCCTAAGCCATTTCGTTGAGCTGTCATTTTTGATGGCCAAGGTCGCTTTACCCTGGTAAAATAAAAGAGGTTAGTTTAATACGCATGCCGCCTACCCTAACACTACCCTATCCCTGACCAAACCCACTCACCCCTCTGTATCCCACACCCACCCAGCCCTCAAAACTATCACCTCTGGGTAGAAAGCGGCGGCAGCCTCTACGGGAATTACATGCACTTAGAAATCCGTGGCAGTCTCCCAATTATAGCAACAACAACAACAAAAAAATCCGCGACAGCAGAAGGCGAACCCGAAGAAATCCGCGGCAGCCCCGCCCAACCCCGCCGCCTGAGGGATTAGAACCCACTGGTTGTAGGAGGGGAATAACCCGATAGAAATCCGCGGCAGCCCCACCCCGCCTACCCCGCCGCTTGAGGGATTAGAACCCACTGGTTGTAGGAGGGGAAAACCCCGATAGAAATCCGCGGCAGCCCCCCCCCCCCCCCCCCGCCGCCTGAGGGATTAAAACCCACTGGTTGTAGGAGGGGAATAACCCGATAGAAATCCGCGGCAGCCCCCCCCCCCCCCGCCGCCCGAGGGATTAGAACCCACTGATTGTAGGAGGGGAAAAACCCGATAGAAATCCGCGGCAGCCCCCCCCCCCGCCGCCCGAGGGATTAGAACCCACTGGTTGTAGGAGGGGAATAACCCGATAGAAATCCGCGGCAGCCCCACCCCGCCACCCCCGCCACCTGAGGGATTAAACCCCACTGGTTGTAAGAAGGAAATAACCCGATAGAAATCCGCGGCAACATCCCCTGGGGGATTTTTATAGTCACCGTGGAACGGTCGGGGTTTTGGGGTTAGAAGTCCAAGGCATTCCGCGAGAGGATTAGAAATCTGCGGGAGTGCGGCGACGCGAGTTATTTTCGGCTTTAATTCAGCAGCAAACGTGAGTGGGGTTTTAATTGACGACGTCACCGCCGGCGGACACGCGAACAGCGCGCAGCGGATGCCTCCCCAGAAGCGCGCACACACACGTGTACTCACACCTACACACGTGTACACACACACACACACACGTGTACTCACACACACGTGTCATCATACACACGTGTACACACACACACACACGTGTACTCACACACACACACACGTGTACACACACACACGTGTCATCACACACACGTGTACACACACACATGTGTACTCACACACACACGTGTACTCACACACACGTGTACACACACACGTGTACACACACACACGTGTACACACACACGTGTACTCACACACACGTGTACTCACACACACGTGTACACACACACGTGTACTCACACACACGTGTACTCACACACACACGTGTACTCACACACACGTGTACTCACACACACACACACGTGTACTCACACACACGTGTACTCACACACACACGTGTACTCACACACACACACGTGTACTCACACACACGTGTACTCACACACACACACACGTGTACACACACACGTGTACTCACACACAGGTGTACTCACACACACACGTGTACTCACACACACACACGTGTACACACACACACGTGTACTCACACACACACACGTGTACTCACACACACACACACACACACACGTGTACTCACACACACGTGTACACTCACACACGTGTACTCACACACACACGTGTACTCACACACACGTGTACTCACACACACGTGTACACACACACGTGTACTCACACACGTGTACTCACACACACGTGTACACACACACACGTGTACTCACACACACACGTGTACACACACACACACACGTGTACTCACACAACACACGTGTACTCACACACACACGTGTACACACACACGTGTACACACACACATGTACTCACACACACGTGTACACACACACACGTGTACACACACACGTGTACTCACACACACGTGTACTCAAACACACGTGTACACACACACGTGTACACACACACGTGTACTTACACACACGTGTACTCACACACACGTGTACACACACACGTGTACTCACACACACACGTGTACTCACACACACGTGTACTCACACACACACACGTGTACTCACACACACACACGTGTCCACACACACGTGTACACACACACGTGTACTCACACACACGTGTACACACACACACGTGTACTCACACACACACACGTGTACACACACACACACGTGTACTCACACACACGTGTACACACACACACGTGTACTCACACACACGTGTACACACACCACGTGTACTCCCGTCACCACGGTGTACACACACGTGTACTCACACACACACACGTGTACTCACACACACATGTGTACTCACACACGTGTACTCACACACACGTGTACTCTCACACACACACACGTGTACTCACACACACGTGTACACACACACACGTGTACTCACACACACGTGTACTCACACACACACACACGGGTACTCCCACACACGGTGTACACACACACGTGTACACACACACACACGTGTACACACACACACGTGTACTCACACACACGTGTACTCACACACACGTGTACACACACACGTGTACTCACACACACGTGTACACACACACACGTGTACTCACACACACGTGTACTCACACACACACACGTGTACTCACACACACACGTGTACTCACACACACGTGTACACACACACACGTGTACTCACACACACACGTGTACACACACACACACGTGTACACACACACGTGTACTCACACACACGTGTACTCACACACACGTGTACTCACACACACGTGTACACACACATGTGTACTCACACACACGTGTACACACACACACGTGTACTCACACACACGTGTACACACACACATGTACTCACACACACGTGTACTCACACACACGTGTACACACACACGTGTACTCACACACACGTGTACTCACACACACACGTGTACTCACACACACGTGTACTCACACACACACGTGTACTCACACACACGTGTACTCACACACACGTGTCATCACACACACACGTGTACTCACTCACACACACGTGTACACACACACACGTGTACACACACGTGTACTCGAACATACACGTGTACTCACACACACACGTGTACACACACACGTGTACACACACACACGTGTACTCACACACACACGTGTACTCACACACACGTGTACTCACACACACGTGTACACACACACACGTGTACTCACACACACACACGTGTACTCACACACACGTGTACACACACATGTGTACTCACACACACACACGTGTACTCACACACACACGTGTACTCACACACACGTGTACTCACACACACGTGTACACACACACGTGCACTCTCGCGCACAAAGACAAAGGTCCCCCATATAGCCTGTGACACACTGCTGGGGCAAGTGCTGTAAGCGTGCACATTCCCCATCACAGTGAACAGTCTAAATTTCGATTTAAAGCTTTCGTGACTGCAGGGATTCATAATCTTGATTCTTTCGGTAAAGTCGTGAGAGGATTATTGCGTAACCGCAGCAACTGTGGATGTATTTACATTTGCTCATCGCTAACCTGTATAGAGGCCACCACTGCATTGCACTATCCCTCGACTTGTCAACAGCTTTTGTTTGATATGGTCGACCATGATATTGCTACTCAAAACACTCGAGTCAGCCACAAAGTTCGTACAGCACAATTGCGTGGTTTAAGAGCTCCCTCTCAGACCGTTATCAAAGGGTACATGGTGACAACGTCTTGTTCACAATATTAAAATGACAACGGGTGAGCCACAGGCTTCCGTGCTGGGTACAATTCTGATCTCATTTTTATATATATACTGAACAAAATGGGACGAAACTTAAATCACTCACAAGTAAAACACATTCCTGCGGAGGGAGCTGGTAGGAACGTTGGGTTGCTCGGTCAATGGCCAGGGTCAATGGCGGCGTGGTGTATTCCGCAAATATGCCCGACTGTGAGGGCGGGCACAAGCCGGCGTGAGTAGGTTAAACGTTGAGTTTTATAAGGGCACCACGGGGTGACCAGCCCCTCCCCACCCAGCCCCACCCCTCCCACCCCCCACCCAGCCCCACCCTCCCGACCCAGCCCCTCCCCACCCTACCCACCCAGCCCCTCCCCACCCTCCCCACCCAGCCCCACCCTCCCGACCCAGCCCCTTCTCACCCTCCCCAACCAGCCCCTCCCCACCCAGCCCCACCCTCCCCTCCCTGCACGACGGACAGACGGACACAATAATCCCTTGTGGGCTGGTGTAACCACCAGGAGGTTCCTACCAGTATATCTTTGCTGATGACACTGTCAATGCTCGTATCGGGGCAGAGGTCGCAAACGGGTTTTGATTCCTTACTCATACCCGTACCCGGCCGCACCAGGGTCGCAAACGGGTACCCGGACCCGTACCCTACCCGATACCCGGCTACCCGTACCCGGCCGGGTACGGGTAGGGTACGGGTACGAGTACCCGATTGCGACCTCTGGGATGAAGCCATGTTGCAGGCGCGGGTGGGTTGATTCTAGGAACTTGAATTGTGAGAAGAGACAAGACGTTGGGAAATGAGTGACAAACGGTTACTCACCAGTGACTCACGGCCTACCCGTACCCGGCCGCACCAGGGTCGCAAACGGCTACCCGTACCCGGCCGGGTACGGGTAGCCGGGTATCAGGTAGGGTACGGGTATCGGGTACCCGGTTGCGACCTCTGTATTGGGGTAAGTCTCCAAACGAGGTTGAACGGAATCTCCAACACGCGTTTGACTTAATTCAACGTAAATTTTCAGAATAGGTTTTACCCTTTCTGGTTAATAAAACAAATGTTAAGACGTTAGAACACAAAACAGAAACCTTTTGCAAGGAGTCACATCTGCATTAACCACACACGATACTTGTGGTGGACATGCAAACAAAGAACTATGCTTTGGGAAGTTTATGATGCATTGTTTTTGCAACTGATTGGTCCACGCCAGAGACAGCTTTCTTTAGGGCCTAGTCCCAAACGGTGTTAGACCAGAGGACGCCAAAAGGCGAACAGCACAAGGACAATGCCACCATCAGGGCATTGCGAGCTCGGGTGAGCAGCTACAACATGGGAACTTTATCAAAATGTAATAAAGCTAGTTGAGACGACTTCTGGAATCCGTCTTTTATTCAACTTGTATACAGCTTTTCCTTCACGCTGCTGACAGGCAGAGTGAGAGGGACAGATAGAGAGAGACACACACCGCCACGTGGCAACCCGGAGCCCCGCTCCCGCATGGACCTCTTTCTCCGTTCGTTCCCGTTCTGACCACGTGTCGTTCGTCTCCACCCCTATTTAATACCCGGGTCACGTGGTACGTTTCCCCCAATCCTGGTTAGCCTCCATGGAATATTCTAGGCCCCCTCGTAAGCTGCCGGGACCACGCCCCTGACTCATCTCCCCATTGGCTGTGGCCAAAGCCAGCAGAACCAATCCCCTACTTCCAGCTGTCACCTTTCCATTACGTCAGGGCCACGCCCCTAGGCTTCCCCTCATTGGCTATAAACCAGGACCGGCAGAGCCAATCATCATGACAAGTTGTGATACGTCATTGAGCCTGATATATCCTCACATTACAAAAATATAGGAAGGTCACTTTCATCACTAAAATAACTCTTAAATTCTTTAAAAAAAACACCCCCAAAGGGCGTGGTCTTGCCCCTAAACTAAAAAAAATATGTCCAGTTTAATTTTTATTTCACCCATTACACATATCAGAAAACAGCATCATTGAACAAACGACAGTGCTTCAAATGCTTGGGTTTACTAATTGGTTCCAAAGTTACATTTCAACCCTCGTGTTGATCACTTCTCGAAAAAAATCAAGCAAAAAAGAGTTGGGTTTTGATGTATATATTTTTTTGTTTAACATTCGATTACGTCAGCAAAGTGTTCAATAGATCATTGTACCTCTGTTTGACTGCGGTGATGCTGCTTACAGATCGGTTGCTAATGATTCACTAAAAAGGCTAAACCTGGGTTTTTCCCCTTTTTTCTGGCAACAAAACTGACACCTTTTGCAAGGAATCATGTTTACATTAACCACAATACTTGCAGTCAAATGCAAAAAAAAACAATACTCTGATAATTTATACATTGTCCTTTGGTACTGGCAAAGGAGGTCCCATGATGTAGCTGCTCACCCCGAGCTCTCATTACTCTGGTAGTGCGTTGTCTTTGAACTGTGCGCCTTTTGCCGTCATCTGGTCGAACACCATATGAGACTAGGCTCTAAAGAAAGCTGTCTCTGGTGTGGACCAATCAGTTTCAAAGACAGGAATACATCTACATTTGGGTCCTGTTCACCCATTAAATACTTCTTTGGGATACCTTGTGCTTTGCTTAGCTGATTCATTAACCCAATTGTCAAATACAAGACACCTAAATACCGAATCTAATTGCCTTTTTGAACTATCCCAAGAACAGGAATTGGAATAGGTAACAAAGCTGTACCAACGTTTTGGAATAACCTCGTTTACTCCCTTAACGTCTTAAAAGTTCCTTCAATAAATATTCTGAAGGCGAAATTTAGTTGTTTCTGCATACTGACACATTTGCCAAAGTGATGTGTAAATTTGATTCTTAACAATGTATCGATATTTTACAGAGGGACTGTGTGTTGTCTTGGTGTGGGGAGCGGTGGTGTAGCGGGTAGCGCTACGAACCTGGCGATCCGAGTTCGATTCCCGCTCACGACCAACACCAAACCGATCCTGGGTCTCCCCTAGGTCGACTCAGCCTCAAACGAGTACCTGGTGCGGTGTGTAAAAATCATCGCCACTAGGGGAGACAAAGGCGGCCTAGCGTGGTGCTGGCCACCCACCCCCTCGTGTGCCATGCCGGCCTTCATAGCTGCTCGTTCAACAGCAATTGCCCCAATAGTTTATGACAGGCTATAGGGGGTGATTTTTTGTCTTAGGGTGTGTGAGTGGGGAGTGGCAGTGCGGACTTAGCCAGCGATATCATAACCTGTCCTGTGCCTCCCCTAGGTCGACTCGACCTTGAGCAAGCACCTGCCGCGGTTTGCTTGCAAATACACATCCTGCCACGTGCACACGCAGAGCCTGGCACAGCCTGCCACGTCACACGCATAGCCTGATACAGACTGCCACGTGCACACGCAGAGCCTGACACAGCCTGCCACGTGCACACGCATAGCCTGCCACAGCCTGCCACGTGCACATTCATAGCCGGACACAGCCTGCCACGTGCACATTCATAGCCGGACACAGCCTGCCACGTGCACACTCAGAGCCAGACAGACACAGCCTGCCACGTGCACACTCAGAGCCTGACACAGCCTGCCACGTGCACACGCATAGCCTGCCACAGCCTGCCACGTGCACACGCATAGCCTGACACAGCCTGCCACGTGCACACTCAGAGCCAGACACACAGCCTGCCACGTGCACACTCAGAGCCAGACAGACAAAGCTTGCCACGTGCACACGCATAACCAGACACAGCCTGCCACGTGCACACTCATAGCCAGACACAGCCTGCCACGTGCACCCGCATAGCCAAACAGACACAGCCTGCCACGTGCACACGCATAGCCAGACACAGCCTGCCACGTGCACACTCAGAGCCAGACAGACACAGCCTGCCACGTGCACACTCAGAGCCAGACACACAGCCTGCCACGTGCACACTCAGAGCCAGACAGACACAGCTTGCCACGTACACACGCATAACCAGACACAGCCTGCCACGTGCACACTCATAGCCAGACACAGCCTGCCACGTGCACCCGCATAGCCAAACAGACACAGCCTGCCACGTGCACACGCATAGCCAGACACAGCCTGCCACGTGCACACTCAGAGCCAGACAGACACAGCCTGCCACGTGCATACTCAGAGCCTGACACAGCCTGCCACGTGCACACTCATAGCCTGATACAGCCTGCCACGTGCACACGCATAGCCAGACACAGCCTGCAACGTGCACACTCATAGCCAGACACAGCCTGCCACGTGCACACGCATAGCCAGACACAACCTGCCACGTGCACACGGATAGCCAGACACAGCCTGCCACGTGCACACGCATAGCCAGACACAGCCTGCCACGTGCACACGCATAGCCAGAGAGACACAGCCTGCCACGTGCACACGCATAGCCAGACACAGCCTGCCACGTGCACATTCATAGCCTGACACAGCCTGCCACGTGCACACTCAGAGCCAGACAAACACAGCCTGCCACGTGCATACTCAGAGCCTGACACAGCCTGCCACGTGCACACTCATAGCCTGATACAGCCTGCCACGTGCACACGCATAGCCAGACACAGCCTGCAACGTGCACACTCATAGCCAGACACAGCCTGCCACGTGCACACGCATAGCCAGACACAACCTGCCACGTGCACACGGATAGCCAGACACAGCCTGCCACGTGCAAACGCATAGCCAGACACAGCCTACCACGTGCACACGCATAGCGAGACACAGCCTGCCACGTGCACACGCATAGCCTGACACAGCCTGCCACGTGCACACGCATAGCCAGACACAGCCTGCCACGTGCACACGCATAGCCAGACACAGCCTGCCACGTGCACACTCATAGCCTGACACAGCCTGCACGTGCCCACTCATAGCCAGACACAGCCTGCCACGTGCACACGCATAGCCAGACACAGCCTGCCACGTGCACACTCATAGCCTGCCACAGCCTGCCACGTGCACACACATAGCCAGACACAGCCTGCCACGTGCACACTCATAGCCTGCCACAGCCTGCCACGTGCCCACTCATAGCCAGACACAGCCTGCCACGTGCACACGCATAGCCAGACACAGCCTGCCACGTGCACACTCATAGTCTGCCACAGCCTGCCACGTGCCCACTCATAGCCAGACACAGCCTGCCACGTGCACACGCATAGCCAGACACAGCCTGCCACGTGCACACGCATAGCCAGACACAGCCTGCCACGTGCACACGCATAGCCAGACACAGCCTGTCACGTGCACACTCATAGTCTGCCACAGCCTGCCACGTGCCCACTCATAGCCAGACACAGCCTGCCACGTGCACACGCATAGCCAGACACAGCCTGCCACGTGCACACTCATAGTCTGCCACAGCCTGCCACGTGCCCACTCATAGCCAGACACAGCCTGCCACGTGCACACGCATAGCCAGACACAGGCTGCCACGTGCACACGCATAGCCAGACACAGCCTGCCACGTGCACACGCATAGCCAGACACAGCCTGCCACGTGCACACGCATAGCCTGACACAACCTGTCGCGTGCACCCGCATAGCCAGACACAGCCTGCCACGTGCACACGCATAGCCAGACACAGCCTGCCACGTGCACACGCATAGCCAGACACAGCCTGCCACGTGCACACTCATAGCCAGACACAGCCTGCCACGTGCACACGCATAGCCAGACACAGCCTGCCACGTGCCCACTCATAGCCAGACACAGCCTGCCACGTGCACACGCATAGCCAGACACAGCCTGCCACGTGCACATGCATAGCCTGACACAACCTGCCGCGTGCACCCGCATAGCCAGACACAGCCTGCCACGTGCACACGCATAGCCAGACACAGCCTGCCACGTGCACACGCATAGCCAGACACAGCCTGCCACGTGCACACGCATAGCCAGACACAGCCTGCCACGTGCACACGCATAGCCAGACACAACCTGCCACGTGCACCCGCATAGCCAGACACAGCCTGCCACGTGCACCCGCATAGACAGACACAACCTGCCACGTGCACATCCATAGCCTGACACAGATTGCTACGTGCACACTCATAGCCTGACACACAGCCTGCCACGTGCACACTCATAGCCAGACACAGCCTGCCACGTGCACACGCATAGCCAGACACAGCCTGCCACGTGCACACTCATAGCCAGACACAGCCTGCCACGTGCACACGCATAGCCAGATACAGCCTGCCACGTGCCCACTCATAGCCAGACACAGCCTGCCACGTGCACACGCATAGCCAGACACAGCCTGCCACGTGCACATGCATAGCCTGACACAACCTGCCGCGTGCACCCGCATAGCCAGACACAGCCTGCCACGTGCACACGCATAGCCAGACACAGCCTGCCACGTGCACCCGCATAGCCAGACACAGCCTGCCACGTGCACACGCATAGCCAGACACAACCTGCCACGTGCACCCGCATAGCCAGACACAGCCTGCCACGTGCACCCGCATAGCCAGACACAACCTGCCACGTGCACATGCATAGCCTGACACAGATTGCTACGTGCACACTCATAGCCTGACACACAGCCTGCCACGTGCACCCGCATAGCCAGACACAGCCTGCCACGTGCACACGCATAGCCAGACACAACCTGCCACGTGCACACGCATAGCCAGACACAGCCTGCCACGTGCACCCCGCATAGCCAGACACAGCCTGCCACGTGCACATGCATAGCCTGACACAACCTGCCGCGTGCACCCGCATAGCCAGACACAGCCTGCCGCGTGCACCCGCATAGCCAGACACAGCCTGCCACGTGCACACGCATAGCCAGACACAGACTGCCACGTGCACACGCATAGCCAGACACAGCCTGCCACGTGCACATGCATAGCCTGACACAACCTGCCGCGTGCACACTCATAGCCTGACACAGCTTGCCACGTGCACACTCATTGCCAGACACAGCCTGCCACGTGCACCCGCATAGCCAGACACACACAGCCTGCCACGTGCACACTCATAGCCTGACACAGCCTGCCACGTGCACACTCATTGCCAGACACAGCCTGCCACGTGCACCCGCATATCCAGAGACACACAGCCTTGCCGCGTGTGCTGACATAGCCAGACAGACACAAACAGCCTTGCCGCGTGCCCAGCAGCTACACAAAAGCTGAGCAGAATCGGCAGCAAGCAGGTCGCCCGCACTGCAGGCACGCAGAGCGTGGGGCACAGCGCCCTCGGCTGGGAGAAAGGCGCCGCTGCTGCTGCTGCTGTGTCCTGTGCAGCACTTTGCTGCCGATCCATGATGACAAGCGCCATACAGCGACTAATCCACTTACGAACAGATTCGACTTACGAATTTTCAGAGATACGAACAAACCTGTCCATATGTCCCAGTTCAACCGCCGCGTAATAGATGGGGACGTGAAGAACCAGTGGCATCTACATCTGCAGAACGTGAAGAACCAGTGGCATCTACAGAACATGAAGAACCAATGGCATCTGCAGAACGTGAAGAACCAGTGGCATCTACATCTGCAGAACGTGAAGAACCAGTGGCATCTACATCTGCAGAATATGAAGAACCAGTGGCATCTACATCTGCAGAACGTGAAGAATGAGTGGCATCTACATCTACAGAACGTGAAGAAACAGTGGCATCTACATCTGCAGAACGTGAAGAACCAGTGGCATCTACATCTGCAGAACGTGAAGAACCAGTGGCATCTACATCTGCAGAACATGAAGAACTAGTGGCATCTACATCTGCAGAACGTGAAGAACCAGTGGCATCTACACCTACAGAACGTGAAGAACCAGTGGCATCTACATCTGCAGAACGTGAAGAAACAGTGGCATCTACATCTGCAGAACGTGAATAAACAGTGGCATCTATATCTGCAGAACGTGAAAAACCAGTTGCATCTACATCTACAGAATATGAAGAACCAGTGGCATCTACATCTGCAGAACGTGAAGAACCAGTTGCATCTACATCTGCAGAACATGAAGAACCAGTGGCATCTACATCTGCAGAACGTGAAGAACCAGTTGCATCTACATCTACAGAGCACGAAGAACAAGTGGCATCTACATCTGTAGAATATGAAGAACAAGTGACATCTACATCTGTAGAACGTGGAGAACCAGTGGCATCTACATCTACAGAACATGAAGAACAAGTGGCATCTACATCTACAGAACATGAAGAACCAGTGGCATCTATATCTACAGAACGTGAAGAACCAGTGGCATCTACATCTGCAGAATATGAAGAACTAGTGGCATCTATACCTGCAGAACATGAAGAACCAGTGGCATCTACATCTACAGAACGTGAAGAACCAGTGGCATCTACATCTACAGAAAGTGAAGAATTAGTGACATCTACACCTGCAGAACATGAAGAACCAGTGTCATCTACATCTACAGAACGTGAAGAACCAGTGGCATCTACATCTGCAGAACATGAAGAACAAGTGGCATCTACATCTACAGAACGTGAAGAACCAGTGGCATCTACATCTACAGAACATGAAGAACCAGTGGCATCTACATCTGCACAACGGGAAGAACTAGCGGCATCTACATCTGCAGAACATGAAATATAATAATGAGCCTGATAATATTTTTTCTTTTTTACAGTTTTTTATCTACGATCAGACCACTACAAAAATTTGTATTTTTCCGCAAAATGTTTTTAAATTGTTGACGACTAAATTCAAATCCTCATATTTAAATACGTACCCATTGGAAACCGCTCAATTTTAAGATTATTATAAAGAACAAACATTAAACACATTCCTGCGGAGGGAGCTGGTAGGAACGTCGGGTTGCTCGGTCAATGGCCAGGGTCAACGGCGGCGTGGTGTATTCCGCAAATATGCCCGACTGTGAGAGGGCGGGCACAAGCAGGCGTGAGTAGGTTAAACATTGAGTTTTATAAGGACACCACGGGGTGACCAGCCCCTCCCCACCCAGCCCCACCCCTCCCACCCCCCACCCAGCCCCACCCTCCCCACCCAGCCCCTTCCCACCCTCCCCACCCAGCCCCTCCCCACCCAGCCAAACCCCTTCCACCCCCCACCCAGCCCCACCCTCCCCACCCAGCCCCTCCCCACCCTCCCCTCCCCACCCGCCCCTCCCCACCCTCCCCCCCACCCACCCACCCAGCCCCTTCCTTCCCACCCAGCCCCTCCCTGCACGACGGACGGACACAATACCCTTGTGGGCTGGTGTAACCAGGAGGTTCCTACCAGTATGAGCTTAATACTTCGTGAGGGGAAGCCTTATATTTTACCGTTTTCGAATTGTTCCGATTTGAACATCATGAAATGTAGATTTTTTTCATTCAAAACCGCTTGAATCTGAAATATCTCAAAACAATGAAAGTAGAACAATGGTTCTCGACTAAAGCTTTCGTGACTGCAGGAATTCATATTCTTGCATGTTTTGATAAAGTCACTTGGATAGGTTTTGTTATTTTCTTTGAACCCTTCTACTTGACTTTACCGAAAGACCCAATAAAATAATATAATGGTTCTCGCTTGAATTGTATTGCTGTTTAACGCTCTATCAAA
>NC_083818.1:3595587-3655945 GCF_015708825.2 Lethenteron reissneri
CACACGCATAGCCAGACACAGCCTGCCACGTGCACACTCATAGCCTGACACAGCCTGCACGTGCCCACTCATAGCCAGACACAGCCTGCCACGTGCACACGCATAGCCAGACACAGCCTGCCACGTGCACACTCATAGCCTGCCACAGCCTGCCACGTGCACACACATAGCCAGACACAGCCTGCCACGTGCACACTCATAGCCTGCCACAGCCTGCCACGTGCCCACTCATAGCCAGACACAGCCTGCCACGTGCACACGCATAGCCAGACACAGCCTGCCACGTGCACACTCATAGTCTGCCACAGCCTGCCACGTGCCCACTCATAGCCAGACACAGCCTGCCACGTGCACACGCATAGCCAGACACAGCCTGCCACGTGCACACGCATAGCCAGACACAGCCTGCCACGTGCACACGCATAGCCAGACACAGCCTGTCACGTGCACACATAGTCTGCCACAGCCTGCCACGTGCCCACTCATAGCCAGACACAGCCTGCCACGTGCACACGCATAGCCAGACACAGCCTGCCACGTGCACACTCATAGTCTGCCACAGCCTGCCACGTGCCCACTCATAGCCAGACACAGCCTGCCACGTGCACACGCATAGCCAGACACAGCCTGCCACGTGCACACGCATAGCCAGACACAGCCTGCCACGTGCACACGCATAGCCAGACACAGCCTGCCACGTGCACACGCATAGCCTGACACAACCTGTCGCGTGCACCCGCATAGCCAGACACAGCCTGCCACGTGCACACGCATAGCCAGACACAGCCTGCCACGTGCACACGCATAGCCAGACACAGCCTGCCACGTGCACACTCATAGCCAGACACAGCCTGCCACGTGCACACGCATAGCCAGACACAGCCTGCCACGTGCCCACTCATAGCCAGACACAGCCTGCCACGTGCACACGCATAGCCAGACACAGCCTGCCACGTGCACATGCATAGCCTGACACAACCTGCCGCGTGCACCCGCATAGCCAGACATAGCCTGCCACGTGCACACGCATAGCCAGACACAGCCTGCCACGTGCACACGCATAGCCAGACACAGCCTGCCACGTGCACACGCATAGCCAGACACAGCCTGCCACGTGCACACGCATAGCCAGACACAACCTGCCACGTGCACCCGCATAGCCAGACACAGCCTGCCACGTGCACCCGCATAGACAGACACAACCTGCCACGTGCACATGCATAGCCTGACACAGATTGCTACGTGCACACTCATAGCCTGACACACAGCCTGCCACGTGCACACTCATAGCCAGACACAGCCTGCCACGTGCACACGCATAGCCAGACACAGCCTGCCACGTGCACACTCATAGCCAGACACAGCCTGTCACGTGCACACGCATAGCCAGATACAGCCTGCCACGTGCCCACTCATAGCCAGACACAGCCTGCCACGTGCACACGCATAGCCAGACACAGCCTGCCACGTGCACATGCATAGCCTGACACAACCTGCCGCGTGCACCCGCATAGCCAGACACAGCCTGCCACGTGCACACGCATAGCCAGACACAGCCTGCCACGTGCACCCGCATAGCCAGACACAGCCTGCCACGTGCACACGCATAGCCAGACACAACCTGCCACGTGCACCCGCATAGCCAGACACAGCCTGCCACGTGCACCCGCATAGCCAGACACAACCTGCCACGTGCACATGCATAGCCTGACACAGATTGCTACGTGCACACTCATAGCCTGACACACAGCCTGCCACGTGCACCCGCATAGCCAGACACAGCCTGCCACGTGCACACGCATAGCCAGACACAACCTGCCACGTGCACACGCATAGCCAGACACAGCCTGCCACGTGCACCCGCATAGCCAGACACAGCCTGCCACGTGCACATGTATAGCCTGACACAACCTGCCGCGTGCACCCGCATAGCCAGACACAGCCTGCCGCGTGCACCCGCATAGCCAGACACAGCCTGCCACGTGCACACGCATAGCCAGACACAGACTGCCACGTGCACACGCATAGCCAGACACAGCCTGCCACGTGCACATGCATAGCCTGACACAACCTGCCGCGTGCACACTCATAGCCTGACACAGCTTGCCACGTGCACACTCATTGCCAGACACAGCCTGCCACGTGCACCCGCATAGCCAGACACACACAGCCTGCCACGTGCACACTCATAGCCTGACACAGCCTGCCACGTGCACACTCATTGCCAGACACAGCCTGCCACGTGCACCCGCATATCCAGAGACACACAGCCTTGCCGCGTGTGCTGACATAGCCAGACAGACACAAACAGCCTTGCCGCGTGCCCAGCAGCTACACAAAAGCTGAGCAGAATCGGCAGCAAGCAGGTCGCCCGCACTGCAGGCACGCAGAGCGTGGGGCACAGCGCCCTCGGCTGGGAGAAAGACGCCGCTGCTGCTGCTGCTGTGTCCTGTGCAGCACTTTGCTGCCGATCCATGATGACAAGCGCCATACAGCGACTCATCCACTTACGAACAGATTCGACTTACGAATTTTCAGAGATACGAACAAACCTGTCCATATGTCCCAGTTCAACCGCCGCGTAATAGATGGGGACGTGAAGAACCAGTGGCATCTACATCTGCAGAACGTGAAGAACCAGTGGCATCTACAGAACATGAAGAACCAATGGCATCTGCAGAACGTGAAGAACCAGTGGCATCTACATCTGCAGAACGTGAAGAACCAGTGGCATCTACATCTGCAGAATATGAAGAACCAGTGGCATCTACATCTGCAGAACGTGAAGAATGAGTGGCATCTACATCTACAGAACGTGAAGAAACAGTGGCATCTACATCTGCAGAACGTGAAGAACCAGTGGCATCTACATCTGCAGAACGTGAAGAACCAGTGGCATCTACATCTGCAGAACATGAAGAACTAGTGGCATCTACATCTGCAGAACGTGAAGAACCAGTGGCATCTACACCTACAGAACGTGAAGAACCAGTGGCATCTACATCTGCAGAACGTGAAGAAACAGTGGCATCTACATCTGCAGAACGTGAAGAACCAGTTGCATCTACATCTACAGAATATGAAGAACCAGTGGCATCTACATCTGCAGAACGTGAAGAACCAGTTGCATCTACATCTGCAGAACATGAAGAACCAGTGGCATCTACATCTGCAGAACGTGAAGAACCAGTTGCATCTACATCTACAGAGCACGAAGAACAAGTGGCATCTACATCTGTAGAATATGAAGAACAAGTGACATCTACATCTGTAGAACGTGGAGAACCAGTGGCATCTACATCTACAGAACATGAAGAACAAGTGGCATCTACATCTACAGAACATGAAGAACCAGTGGCATCTATATCTACAGAACGTGAAGAACCAGTGGCATCTACATCTGCAGAATATGAAGAACTAGTGGCATCTATACCTGCAGAACATGAAGAACCAGTGGCATCTACATCTACAGAACGTGAAGAACCAGTGGCATCTACATCTACAGAAAGTGAAGAATTAGTGACATCTACACCTGCAGAACATGAAGAACCAGTGTCATCTACATCTACAGAACGTGAAGAACCAGTGGCATCTACATCTGCAGAACATGAAGAACAAGTGGCATCTACATCTACAGAACGTGAAGAACCAGTGGCATCTACATCTACAGAACATGAAGAACCAGTGGCATCTACATCTGCACAACGGGAAGAACTAGCGGCATCTACATCTGCAGAACATGAAATATAATAATGAGCCTGATAATATTTTTTCTTTTTTACAGTTTTTTATCTACGATCAGACCACTACAAAAATTTGTATTTTTCCGCAAAATGTTTTTAAATTGTTGACGACTAAATTCAAATCCTCATATTTAAATACGTACCCATTGGAAACCGCTCAATTTTAAGATTATTATAAAGAACAAACATTAAACACATTCCTGCGGAGGGAGCTGGTAGGAACGTCGGGTTGCTCGGTCAATGGCCAGGGTCAACGGCGGCGTGGTGTATTCCGCAAATATGCCCGACTGTGAGAGGGCGGGCACAAGCAGGCGTGAGTAGGTTAAACATTGAGTTTTATAAGGACTCATCTTCTTGTTTCTTTCGGTAAAGTCACGTAGAAGGGAAGTAATAAAATAATAAAAATAAAACATAGTAAAACAATTCTCACGACGTTTCGGCTACAACGCAAGCAGCCGTCTTCAGGTGAAGAATGAGACACTACCAAACTAGGAGCTTATATAGAAGCTGCATTGGGGGTTGAAGAGCGCCTTAACAAAAAGAATGTGCATGTGAAGAGGAATTTAGCATATTCATGGAAAATGCGTAGGCGTTGGGCGGGGGGGTGTCAAAGTCATATTATGCCCATGCATTATGCAGGATCAGCAGCAACCAAGGGGGGTGCAGGGATTAGCAGTAACAAAGGAAAGGAATGTTAATGATATGTAGCTGCAGTTACTCAACAACCACGTAGAAAACTAAAGTATAAACTACATAAAAAACTAAAGTATAAACTGCATCGCACCATCAGTATACTTACTATACTCTATAATAAGCTGAGTTACTAACAGCAAGTAATACATTACAATTCTACCTCGTAAAAATTCTATAATATGCTTCCATCTAAACCTTATTCTCTTATATCACACGAGCATATACCGTACTATATACTGCCATAGATAAACCCAACATTAAATTATATACTGTATTGCTGTAAACCAACCTATATCTTATACATTTAATATAACACTATGTATTATTCTACACACCCTAATGTGTATCGAAATGGTTTATTACGTCCTTCCAATGATTGCTGAGCCAGAATCCATCTTCTCGGTTAAAATTGTTCTGTGTTTGTATATGTGGATCGCCTCATGAACGAATCTCTCATGATAGCCAGATGGCTTGCAGAGAAGCCATCTGGCTATCATGAGAGATTCGTTCATGAGGCGATCCACATATACAAACACAGAGACAATTTTAACCGAGAAGATGGATTCTGGCTCAGCAATCATTGGAAGGACGTAATAAACCATTTCGATACACATTAGGGTGTGTAGAATAATACATAGTGTTATATTAAATGTATAAGATATAGGTTGGTTTACAGCAATACAGTATATAATTTAATGTTGGGTTTATCTATGGCAGTATATAGTACGGTATATGCTCGTGTGATATAAGAGAATAAGGTTTAGATGGAAGCATATTATAGAATTTTTACGAGGTAGAATTGTAATGTATTACTTGCTGTTAGTAACTCAGCTTATTATAGAGTATAGTAAGTATACTGATGGTGCGATGCAGTTTATACTTTAGTTTTTTATGTAGTTTATACTTTAGTTTTCTACGTGGTTGTTGAGTAACTGCAGCTACATATCATTAACATTCCTTTCCTTTGTTACTGCTAATCCCTGCACCCCCCTTGGTTGCTGCTGATCCTGCATAATGCATGGGCATAATATGACTTTGACACCCCCCCGCCCAACGCCTACGCATTTTCCATGAATATGCTAAATTCCTCTTCACATGCACATTCTTTTTGTTAAGGCGCTCTTCAACCCCCAATGCAGCTTCTATATAAGCTCCTAGTTTGGTAGTGTCTCATTCTTCACCTGAAGACGGCTGCTTGCGTTGTAGCCGAAACGTCGTGAGAATTGTTTTATTATGTTTTATTTTTATTATTTTATTACTTCCCTTCTACGTGACTTTACCGAAAGAAACAAGAAGATGAATCCCTGCAGTCACGAAAGCTTTAAATCGAAATTTTATAAGGACACCACGGGGTGACCAGCCCCTCCCCACCCAGCCCCACCCCTCCCACCCCCCACCCAGCCCCACCCTCCCCACCCAGCCCCTTCCCACCCTCCCCACCCAGCCCCTCCCCACCCAGCCAAACCCCTTCCACCCCCCACCCAGCCCCACCCTCCCCACCCAGCCCCTCCCCACCCTCCCCACCCAGCCCCTCCCCACCCTCCCCTCCCCACCCACCCACCCAGCCCCTTCCTTCCCACCCAGCCCCTCCCTGCACGACGGACGGACACAATAATCCCTTGTGGGCTGGTGTAACCAGGAGGTTCCTACCAGTATGAGCTTAATACTTCGTGAGGGGAAGCCTTATATATTTTACCGTTTTCGAATTGTTCCGATTTGAACATCATGAAATGTAGATTTTTTTCATTCAAAACCGCTTGAATCTGAAATATCTCAAAACAATGAAAGATAGAACAATGGTTCTCGACTAAAGCTTTCGTGACTGCAGGAATTCATATTCTTGCATGTTTTGATAAAGTCACTTGGATAGGTTTTGTTATTTTCTTTGAACCCTTCTACTTGACTTTACCGAAAGACCCAATAAAATAATATAATGGTTCTCGCTTGAATTGTATTTGCTGTTTAACGCTCTATCAAATAAAAAAAACCGCAATCATATATTTCGAACGATTTCTGAATGACACCACGCACAAACATAGCGTTCTTCAAATCGGGATTTGATGGCCTCAAATTAAAAATAAATCTCGGATTTTCACATATTCCCTGTGGTTTGTGTCATAAAAGCTACTTATGTACCCACATTTCAGCTTTCTACCTTGTGGGGAAGCACCCTAGAAGTGTTTTTAGAATACAGATTAAGGTCTTTAATTATAGAGATGATTTTCAACCAATGTAGGTGATTTTATACGCGTTGGAGGAAACCGGCGTATACCACGATGGCTAGGAGATGTTAACTCCCTCGCCCGGTATACAGGAGGTCGTGGGTTCGATACCGACCCTGACGCCTGCTGCTGTATATGTAGACTTTGCGTCTCTCTCTCTCAGCATCATCACGGTGGCTAAGAGATGTTAACTACCTCGCCTGGTCTACAGGAGGTCGTGGGTTCGATCCCGACCCTGACGCCTGCTGCTGTATATTTGTAGTTTGCGTGTCTCTCTCTCTCTCTCATCATCATCACGGTGGCTAGGAGATGTTAACTACCTCTCCTGGTATACAGGAGGTCGTGGATTCGATCCCGACCCCGACGCATGCTGCTGCATATTTAGAGTTTGCTGTGTCTCTCTCTCTCCCCGTGGGACGGGTAGATTTTTTTCCAAGTCCTGCGGTTTTCCCCCTCCACATATTAAATCAGCATAATGCGTTTCGAGTATAGATGACAGAAATACTGTCGCAAGGGGTCACGCGTTTGGCGCATCACGCATCGTCTTCCGCTGACGATGTTTGATGTACGAAACACATTCCTGCGGAGGGAGCTGGTAGGAACGTTGGGTTGCTCGGTCAATGGCCAGGGTCAACGGCGGCGTGGTGTATTCCGCAAATATGCCCGACTGTGAGGGCGGGCACAAGCCGGCGTGAGTAGGTTAAACGTTGAGTTTTATAAGGGCACCACGGGGTGACCAGCCCCTTCCCACCCAGCCCCACCCCTCCCACCCCCCACCCAGCCCCTCCCCACCCTCCCCTCCCCACGCAGCCCCTCCCCACCCTCCCCACCCAGCCCCACCCTCCCCACCCAGCCCCTCCCCACCCTCCACTCCCCACCCAGCCCCACCCTCCCCACCCAGCCCCTCCCCACCCTCCCCTCCCCACCCAGCCCCTCCCCACCCAGCCCCTCCCCACCCTCCCCTCCTCACCCAGCCCCTCCCTCTCCACCCAGCCCCTCCCCACCCTCCCCACCCAGCCCCACCCTCCCCACCCAGCCCCTCCCCACCCAGCCCCTCCCCACCCTCCCCTCCTCACCCAGCCCCTCCCTCCCCACCCAGCCCCTCCCTGCACGACGGACACAATAATCCCCTGTGGGCTGGTGTAACCAGGAGGTTCCTACCAGTATTAATGTTTAGGGTATTTGGCTGCTATCAATTTACTCACGATGAGAGGCCACTTCGCTTGAGCTATCATCTCATGGTTTTTGCCAGGTCGCTTCTGAGAAAGAGCAACATACAGCTCAGTGGGCCTTACCTGGTCATATTTAAAAGATACAATATTTATTTATTTAAAGCTTTCGTGACTGCAGGGATTCATATTCTTGGTTCTTTTAGGTAAAGTCACTTAAAAGGGAAATAATAAAATAATACAAATTCTCACGACGTTTCGACTGCAACACAAGCAATCATCATCAGGTGTGAAATCCACAGCAAGAAAATGTGATGATGATTGCTTGTGTTGCAGTCGAAACGTCGTGAGAATTTTCATTGTTTTATATTTGTATTATCTTATTATTTCCCTTCTACGTGACTTTACCGAAAGAACCAAGAATATTTCAAAGATACAAAAAGTTTAAACAATTTTGGTCGCGAGGGAGCAACGCTCAATCCCCGCGCAGTGTGATTGGCTCCCACCTCTCGTCCAATCAGATCGCGTCTCGTCGCCCACCGCGACCGCCCGCCGTCTCGCCGTGGCCCTCGGAGCGCCTCGCTGCCGATCTCACATCCTGCCACAGCCTGCCACATCCTGCCACAGCCTGCCACAGCCTGCCACATCCTGCCACAGCCTGCCACAGCCTGCCACAGCCTGCCACATCCTGCCACAGCCTGCCACAGCCTGCCACAGCCACGACCCGCACCTCGCCACCAGCCCCGGCCACAGGCGGCCAAACGACCGCCGCAGGAGAGCCCGGAAACCCGGCGAGCGCGACTAGGCCCGAGACGAAGCCCCCCTCGTTTCCTAGTTTGGTGGCCGGACTCCCCCCCTCCTCACCCCGCCGCCGCCGAAGGGCCGCGCAGCGTCCAATGTCGGGGAGCACGGATAAGTCGCCGGCGCCGCTGCCCGAGCGAGCGATCCACGGCTTCGTGATCTTCGTGGGCTCCATCGTGGCGTTCGGTGCGTTCCGTGAAGCTCTCGACGAGCTCTCTGCTCACATTGTCTGTGTTGTCCGACTCCAGGGCGACCACTGCCGTTGTGTGTGTAGCTGTGTGTGGAGCTGCAGCTGTGTGTGTAGTTATGTGTAAGCTGTGTATAAGCTGTGTGTGTAGCTGCCGTTGTGTGTGTGTGTAGCTGCAGCTGTGTGTGTAGCTGCAGCTGTGTGTGTAGCTGCAGCTGTGTGTGTAGCTGCAGCTGTGTGTGTAGCTGCAGCTGTGTGTGTAGTTGTGTGTAAGCTGTGTGTGTAGCTGCCGTTGTGTGTGTGTGTAGCTGCCGTTGTGTGTGGAGCTGCAGCTGTGTGTAGCTGTGTGTAGCTGTGTGTGTAGCTGTAGCTGTGTGTGGAGCTGTAACTGTATGTGTAGCTGTGTGTAGCTGTAGCTGCGTGTGTAGCTGCAGCTGTCGTGTTGGTGCTGTGTGTAGCTGTTTGTAGCTGTGTGTGTAGCTGTGTGTAGCTGTGTGTAGCTGTAGCTGTGTGTAGCTGTGTGTAGCTGTGTGTAGCTGTGTGTAGCTGTAGCTGTGTGTAGCTGTGTGTAGCTGTGTGTAGCTGTAGCTGTGTGTAGTTGTAGTTGTGTGTAGCTGTGTGTAAGCTGTGTGTAGCTGTATCTGTGTGTAAGCTGTAGCTGTGTGTAGCTGTGTGTAGCTGTAGCTGTGTGTAGTTGTGTGTAGCTGTGTGTAGCTGTAGCTATGTGTAGTTGTAGCTGTGTGGAGCTGCGTGGAGCTGTGTGTAGCTGTAGCTGTGTGTAGCTGTGTGTAACTGTGTGTAGCTGTGTGTAGCTGTAGCTGTGTGTAGCTGTGTGTAACTGTGTGTAGCTGTAGCTGTTTGTAGCTGTGTGTAGCTATAGCTGTGTGTGTAGCTGTGTGTAGCTGTGTGTGTAGCTGTGTGTAGCTGCGGCTGTGTGTAGCTGCAGCTGTGTGTAGTTGTAGCTGTGTGTAGCTGTGTATGTAGCTGTCGCTGTGTGTAGCTGTAGCTGTGTGTAGCTGTAGCTGTGTGTAGCTGTAGTTGTGTGTAGCTGTAGTTGTGTGTAACTGTGTGTAGCTGTAGTTGTCGGTGCGAGTTCACGGCCAACGACCCCGGTGACGATTATCTGAACCGGTCCTGGGACTCTCCCAAGTTGGCTCGGCCTCAAATGAGCACCTGGTGTGGTGTGTAAGCAATCTCCACTGGAGAGACAAAGGCGGCCGGGCGTGGTGCTGGCCACTCACCCCCTCGTGTGCCGTACCAGCCTTCACAGGTGCTGCTACTCGCTAACAGCACTTGCCCCTACAGTCTGTTAAGGCTACACGGGGGATCATTCTCTATTATAATTAGTTGAGTGTTGTTTGAGTGTGGTGTGTTGCTTTATACTGGTAGGAACCTCCTGGTTACACCAGCCCACAGGGGATTATTGTGTCCGTCCGTCCGTCGTGAATCCAAAAATGGGAGGGGTGGGGCTGGGTGGAGAGGGGAGGGTGGGGAGGGGCTGGGTGGGGAGGGAGGGGCTGGGTGTGGCTGGGTGGGGAGGGGCTGGTCACCCCGTGGTGCCCTTATAAAACTCAACGTTTAACCTACTCACGCCGGCTTGTGCCCGCCCTCACAGTCGGGCAAATTTGCGGAATACACCACGCCGCCGTTGACCCTGGCCATTGACCGAGAAACTCAACGTTCTTACCAGCTCCCTCCGCAGGAATGTGTTTGCACCGTGTTGATGTGTATCTAAATGTGCCCTCGTCTTACGTGCGTGCATCCTGTTGGCGTTTTGTGCATCTCGATGTATGTGGTGCGCGCGTGTTATTTGTGTGGCTAGGAGATGTTAACTACCTCGCCTGGTGTACATGAGGCCGTGGGCTCGATCCCGACCCTGACGCTTGCTGCTGTATATTTGTAGTTTGCGTGTCTCTCTCTCTCCCCGTGGAGATGTTAACTACCTCGCCTGCGATACAGGAATTCGTGAGTTCGTTACAGACCCTGACGCCTGCTGTATATTTGTAGTTTGCGTGTCTCTCTCTCTCCCCGTGGAGATGTTAACTACCTCGCCTGGGATACAGGAATTCGTGAGCTCGTTCCAGACCCTGATGCCTGCTGTATATTTGGCGTTTGCGTGTCTCTCTCTCTCCACGTGGATTTTTCCTCCAGGTCCTCCCGAGTTTTTCTCCCTCCACGTTTGCAATCAACGTCACGCGTTCGTGAAGCAACGTCGCACAGTGTTTGTCTATTGCGATGAATTGCCACGTGACAATGACGAGCCACTTCGTTGTGAGCTCTCATTCGTGGTGGCCACGTCGCTTCAGAGCTACGTAGCTCAGTGGGTCTTACCTCGTTAAAATACAATATAACAAATCGTTTAGTTTCATTTGGTGCGTGTGGTGCGTGCGTGTTGCGTGCGCACAGCCGTGTACGTGGTTTGGGCCGTGGTGCCGGACGCATGGCTGCACTCCGTGGGGCTCACCTACCTCCCCCAGAAGTGAGCGGCACTCCCCTCACTCACAACCCATCCCCCTCTCACCTCTCGTCTCACCTCAAACTCCCCACCACCTTCTTCCCAATTCTCACCTTTCCTCTCATGTCCTCCACAGCTCCCTTCAGCTCTCCTCCCGTCATCTCCCAGTCTCTCCTCCCTCTTTTTTAAATCCTTTATATTAAGTTCACTTGCTTGCTTGCTTGCGCGCTTACGACCGTGCAAATCTTTCGGTCGTTTTTTAACCCACTTCCCGTGATCCAATCGAGCTGACATTTTGCACACAGACTCGTTGTGCGTGACAATTTATTTTCGTGAAATTTGTTCCATAACTTTACACTTTTTAGGAAAAAAAAATATTTTTAATTACTAATTGCTTATTGGTGGCAGGCAATCATCTGACCCATAGGTGGCAGCCATCTCAAGCCAGAGGACGAGAGGACCCTAGCCGCCACGCATATAAAGGATTTAGAGTGAAAAACTTTGTTTTCACGGATTAATTTTTTTTCCATCGTCTCAATCCTACCAGCACTTTCCCTAACAGTCTGCCAAGGCTATACAAAGGAGAGGGATCTTGGGTCTGTTTCTGTACGAGTGTAGTCGAGAGTGTCTGTCGATGTGTGTGCGGAGCGGCAGTGTAGACTCTGGCTACCCAAGTTCAATTCCTGCTCAAGGCCACCAACACCGGTGACGATTATCTGAACCGGTCCTGGGCCTCCTCCCCTAGGTCGACTCAGCCTCAAATGAGTACCTGGTGCGGCGTGTAAACATCGCCACCGCACAGACAAAGGCGGCCGGGCGTGGTGTCACCCACCCACCACCACCTCGTGTGCCCTGCCGGGTTCATAGATGCTGACAGCACTTGCCCCTACAGTCTGTGCAGGCTACAACGGAGACGCTTTGTCTTGTGTGTTGCCATCAGGTACTGGGCGGTGGCCGTGCCGCTGTATCTGATCGTGTGCGTCGGCTTCGTGGCGATTGTGCTGCACGGACTCAACATCATGAGCACGGCGCCCCTAGACTCCATACACACGGTGACGGGTACGTGTCACCATCAGTGTCACACCCCCCTTCGCACACCCACCGTGTGTCACACACAGTGAGTGACGGGTACGTGTCACCATCGGTGTCACCCCCCCCCTTCACACACCCACCACGTGTGTCACACACAGTGACAGGTATGTGTCACCATCAGTGTCACACCCCCCCTCGCACACCCACCGTGTGTCACACACAGCGACAGGTACGTGTCACCATCGGTGTCACCCCCTCGCACACCCACCGCGTGTGTCACACACAGCGACGGGTACCGCACCATCGTGCGTGTCCCAGCACGTGACATACAAACCAGTTCTGGTGTTCACGTTCCATGGCGTTGAATGCTCCGATCCCCGTGCCCCCCCCCCTCCACTCTCCCCCCCCCCCAGACCCCTTCGCCTGGGCCCAGGAGGAGGGCGAGGCCCCCGAGGGGGGCGTGCCACTGCTCAGAGACCTCGACATCTCACTCGTCAACCGCAGACTCTACGGTGAGACGCTGCTGCACCTACACACAGCCTCCGCCTCCTGCTGCACCCACACACAGCCACCGCCTGCTGCTGCACCTACACACAGCCTCCGCCTCCTGCTGCACCTACACACAGCCCCCTCCTGCTGCCCGCTGCACACAGCCTCCGCCTGCTGCACATACTACACACAGCCCCCTCCTGCTGCACCTACACACATCCCCCTCCTGCTGCCCGCTGCACACAGCCTCCGCCTGCTGCACCTACACACAGCCCCCTCCTGCTGCACCTACACACAGCCCCCTCCTGCTGCACCTACACACAGCCCCCCCTCCTGCTGCACTTACACACAGCCCCCCCCTCCTGCTACATCTACACACATCCCCCTCCTGCTGCACCTACACACAGCCCCCCCCTCCTGCTGCACATACACACAGCCCCCCCCTCCTGCTACATCTACACACAGCCCCCCCCTCCTGTTGCACCCACACACAGCCCCCTGCTGCACCTACACACAGCCTCCTGCTGCACCCACACACAGCCCCCTCCTGCTGCACCTACACACAGCCCCCTGCTGCACCCACACACAGCCTCCTCCTGCTGCACATACACACAGCCCCCTCCTGCTGCTGCACATACACAACACACAGCCCCCTCCTGCTGCACCTGCACACAGCCCCCTCCTGCTGCACCTACACACAGCCCCCTCTTGCTGCACCTACACACAGCCCCCTCCTGCTGCACCTACACACAGCCTCCCCCTACTGCTGCACATACACAACACACAGCCCCCTCCTGCTGCACATGCACACAGCCCCCTCCTGCTGCCCGCTGCACACAGCCTCTGCCTGCTGCACCTACACACAGCCTCCTCCTGCTGCACATACACACAGTCCCCTGCTTCTGCCCGCTGCACACAGCCTCCGCCTGCTGCACCTACACACAGCCCCCTCCTGCTGCACCTACACACAGCCCCCTCCTGCTGCCCACTGCCCGCTGCACACAGCCTCCGCCTGCTGCACCTACACACAGCCCCCTCCTGCTGCACCTACACACAGCCCCCTCCTGCTGCCCACTGCCCGCTGCACACAGCCTCCGCCTGCTGCACCTACACACAGCCTCCGCCTGCTGCACCTACACACAGCCTCCGCCTGCTGCACCTACACACAGCCCCCTCCTGCTGCACCTACACACAGCCCCCTCCTGCTGCCCACTGCCCGTTGCACACAGCCTCCGCCTGCTGCACCTACACACAGCCTCCGCCTGCTGCCCCCACACACAGCCTCCGCCTGCTGCACCTACACACAGCCCCCTCCTGCTGCACCTACACACAGCCCCCTCCTGCTGCCCACTGCCCGTTGCACACAGCCTCCGCCTGCTGCACCTACACACAGCCTCCGCCTGCTGCCCCCACACACAGCCCCCTCCTGCTGCACCTACACACGATGATGAGCCACTTCGTTGAGGTATAATTTGTGGGCAGGTCGCTCTACAGCTCCGTGGGCCTCGCCTGGTCAAATCTAATGTCGTTCAGTGTTAAGTGGAGTACGCGGTCGGGTGGTGAGGTTCCCAGCGATCGGCTTCAGGACACACGACGCGGCAATCCCCGTGCGGGGTCCATGCGGAGTCCACACGGGGTCCACGCGGCGTGGGGATGACGCGGGGATGATGGGGGTCGGCGTGGGGATGACGCGGGGATGATGTGTGATTGTGCCGCAGGGGTTCCTGATGGTGCGGCGCGGAATGAGGGGGAGTCTGCGCCCCTCTGAGCCCGCCCCGCCTCGTCACCACGACGCGGGAGAGCGGCAGCGGGACGAGGGGGATGACGAGGAGGAGCAGGAGGAATGGTCACCACTTCAACCGGCAGCCGTTGGTTGTGTTCCCCGCGCTGGCGACGCCGCCGCCACGCGTCGCCATCGCTTCTTTCCTTCCTGCCGGAGCGAGCAGCTGTTGCGCTTGGCACCTCGGAGGTCGTGACCTGCTCTTCTCATCCAGTGCCAACACCGCACTGCAGGTCACTCGCTCTGCACACTGAAGGTGTCGTCGGGGCCGGTGCAGTGACCGTTTAGCGTGCAACTCCTTGGCTGCCCCCTTGCAACTCCTTGGCTGCCCCCTTGCAACTCCTTGGCTGCCCCCTTGCGGCTCTTTGGCTGCCCCCTTGCGGCTCTTTGGCTGCCCCCTTGCAACTCCTTGGCTGCCCCCTTACAACTCCTTGGCTGCCCCCTTGCGGCTCTTTGGCTGCCCCCTTGCGGCTCTTTGGCTGCCCCCTTGCAACTCCTTGGCTGCCCCCTTACAACTCCTTGGCTGCCCCCTTGCGGCTCTTTGGCTGCCCCCTTGCGGGCAGCCGTCAAGGCAACTGATGGAATGTGGCAGGGAATGGGTCACTGTGGAATGAAGTGGTGACGAGAGTGAAACCGGTTGTTGGAGAATAACTGAGGGGCGGGGGGCGGGGGGGGGGCGGGGGGGGGGGGCAAAAACGAAATGGACGCAGTTCACCCCATCACCGTTTATTTTGATTATGTAAGAATGTGTGTTGTCATCTGCTCTATGTGCCTGCTGCTGCTGCTGCTGCGTTTGCGTACGTAGCAGCTCGCTGCTCTGCGTGCGAAGCGGCTCTCCAGCTATTTTGCTGTGATGGGGGGGCGGCGGTGGTGGTGGTGGCGGCGGCGGTGTTGGTGGTGGGGGGGGGGTGGAACGGGAGAGGTTGCGCGAGGGGGAGAGGGTGGGATGCGCGTGCGATCCATTGTACTCCGAACTGCCATGTTCATTGCCATGTAACCGACCGATTTGAGGCATAATGATGGTTACACCAGCCCACAGGGGATTATTGTGTCCGTCGTGCAGGGAGGGGCTGGGTGGGGAGGGAGGGGCTGGGTGGGGAGGGGCTGGGTGGGGAGGGGCTGGGTGGGGAGGGGCTGGGTGGGGAGGGGCTGATCACCCCGTGGTGCCCTTATAAAACTCAATGTTTAACCTACTCACGCCGGCTTGTGCCCGCTCTCACAGTCGGGCATATTTGCGGAATACACCACGCCGCCGTTGACCCTGGCCATCGACCGAGCAACCCGACGTTCCTACCAGCTCCCTCCGCAGGAATGTGTTAATGGGGTTGTGTTTTTTGGGGGTTAGATCGCGCAAATATGAATGTGTCGTGTGGCAGGGGTCTTAACGACGCATTTATATTCGCGCGATGTGACCCCAAGAGAAAAGAAAAACCCTGATTACGGATCACATTGCGTCGTGGTAAAACCGATTAAAGGCAGCGCGATTCTTTGTTCAATCAGCAGCTCCGCTCAGACATGTGCGACTTGCACCACCCACGTGGTTGCTGTTGTTGTTGTTGTTGATGTTTATTCGCCAAACATCCCTCACGCGTAGCACCACAGAGCTTGGGAAATCATTGGCCCGGTTCCGGCTGCCTCCCACTCCTCTGTGGTGTCCCCCTCCCCCTCCCCCGGTGGTGCTCGGAGCCACGCGCGTCCCCGGCGTCTCTGCAGCGGCATCTCTGCAGCGGCGTTGTGGAGGTGCGCTTTGCGTGGAGGCTGCGATATGAAATGTACATTATTATTATTATTCTTGTTGGTTCTTTCGGTAAAGTCACGTAGAAGGGAAATTTTTTATTATTATTATTTTATTATTTCCCTTCTACGTGACTTTACCGAAAGAACCAAGAAGATGAATCCCTGCAGTCACGAAAGCTTTAAATCGATTATTATTCTTGTTTGCATTACGTATTGGGAAGTGGGGGTGACGCGGGGTGGGTGGGTGGAGAGGGGTTTGGTGGCCACCACGCACGCCAGGTTTGGCCGTATCTGGCCCCCCTCCCCCCCCCCGTATATATACTAAAGCTCCCTCCACCTACGGAAGTGGGCAACAATCAGCCTCTCTCCCCACCATAACACGGCCAAGCGCCAAAAACCCCCCCCTGCACCCCCCCACCACCCCCCGCCCCCCCCACCTCGGTTTTTCTGTCCCCACCCCCAGAAATCATCGGCTCGTTGTACTGGACTTGTGTGCTTAACCACAATAAAAAATATCTATATTTGTAATATACACGGGGCTGTGCCAACCGCGATGGGGCAGCACGCGACGCAGCTGAAGCTGAATCTCCTCCTCCTCGTCGTCGTCGTCGTCGACGTTTCAGACCGAGGCTGTCTCCGTGGCCCAAAGTTGAGCGAAGTTGAGCAAACGCGCCGCTGTGACCGTGGCCTCCGACGCGACCGCAGCCTCCGTGAGTCGCCGTCGGCCCCCCTTCCGCTCCGGCCCCGAGCTGAGTGGCTCCCCCTGACCTCGGGCCCCGTGCGTCACGGCGTTCGGCCCCCCGAGGGCCCTAGCCTCGGGACTTGAGCGGTGGGGGTCTCCCCGCCGCCGCCGCCTGTTTCTTCCCCGTGGGGGTCCTTGAGGACGATGCGCCAGGCGTTGGCGCGCATCTCGCTGGCCCCGCGCGCCAGCGTGCACGTGTACTCCCCCTCGTTCACCTCGTTGGCGACGAGGCGCAGCTCGCGACCCGACATCGTCAGCCGCCCCGGCACCGAGGCCTCCAGCCACTCGCCGTCCTTGTACCAACTGCACGCGGCGCGCACACACCGTGAACACGCCAGGAACACGCCAGGAACACGCCGTGAACACGCCGTGAACACGCCATGAACACGCCAGCAACACGCCGTGAACACGCCGTGAACACGCCGTGAACACGCCATGAACACGCCAGGAACACGCCATGAACACGCCAGGAACACGCCAGGAACACGCACGAACACGCATGAACACACCATGAACATGCCAAGAACACGCCATGGACACTGAACATACTGAGCACATGCCGTGAACACGCCATGGACACTGAACATACTGAGCACATGCCGTGAACATGCCACGAACATGCTTAGAGGGTGACTGGATCATGCACCACCTGTGCTCCCCACTGTGGCCACTTTCTGCATTTTAGCCGCCCAGCACTCTGCTCGTTGGGAGTTTCACTCCTCCGCCCTCCGTTGTTGTTGGAGGGCGACTGCCTCCAACTGCCCAGTAGCGTCCTTCACGAGCCTCCTCCACTGAGGCCGATCTTGACACCGCTGGTACTGGTCATAGGCAAGTCCACTCGGCTCCACATCCTCCTGTACCGCATCAGCTCCATATCTTCTCTAGCCCGTGCCCCGCCCGTTTAGACCCCTGGATCCGGCCAAACGGAATCTGCTTGGGCATGCGGTGACTGCAAATGCGGGCTACGTAAAAAACGATGAGCTAATTTTTTTCTTTGCCAGGTAAAGCCCACTGAGCTGTATAGCTATTTTTATTTTTTAATATATAAGCGACCTGGCCACAAATGATAGCTCAACGAAGTGGCTCATCACGTGGAAAAGTATCGCAGCCAAATACTGTAAATGCATGACGTTGAGTTTAAATGTGGAGGGAAAAACCGGATGAGCCGGAGAAAAATCCACGCGACCACGGGGAGAGAGTGAACGCACAAACTCCACGTATACAGCAGCAGCAGCAGGCGTTACGGTCAGGGATCGAACCCACGACCTCCTGAATACCAGGCGAGGTAGTTAACATCTCGCCAACGCAGCCTCGCCGGTGATGGTAAGCGTGCCCAGAATCTCTTTTCCGTACCTCACGGTGACCCCGGGCAGGGAGCTCCGCCTGCCGCAGTGAAAGGTCACGATGCGACCCCGCGTCACCACCTTGGCCTTGGGGGGCGTGCGGGGCCGGGGGGTCGCGGAGGGGGGCGCATGCCCTGCACACGGCAGTCGTACGGGGTTACGCAAGGTCGTACGTCGTGACGCGAGGTCATACGTGGCGCGTGTCGGAGAACATGCAAACTCCAAATATACAGCAGCAGGTGGCAGGGTCGGGATGGAACCCACGACCTCCTGCGTACCAGGCGAGGTAGTTAACATCTCCTAGCCACCGTGATGATGATGAGAGAGAGACACGCAAACTCCAAATACACAACAGCAGGCGTCCGGGTCGGACCGAACCCACGACCTCCTGCGTACCAGGCGAGGTAGCTAACATCTCCTAGCCACCGTGACGCCCCTGTTAAGTACGAACCCTAATGACTGCGCTCGCTCCCCACCGCGGCGGGTTTGTGTGTCCCGTCTGCTTCCCTGAACGTCACCCCGAGTCCCCGGGGAAACCCCCCCTGCCTGACCCCCCCCTGACCCCCCCTTGACCCCGTGGGGGTGGTGGGGGTCACGCACCGAAGCAGAGGTCACAGGAGCTGGCGCAGCGGCTCATGGAGAGGCGCGGGCGCGAGGAGCAGAGGCCGCGTCGCACCCAGCGATCGCACGTCCCGGACTTGTCCCGGCAGCCTGCGCGTTCGCCAAAATAAAGACAAAGACCCCCCGTATAGCCTGAACAGACTGTTGGGGTAAGTGCTGTTAGTGAGTAGCACCGACGAAGGCCGGCGCGGCACACGGGGGGGAGGGGGGGAGATAACGTCACGGCCAAGGTGCCTGGGGGAGTCGAAGACGTTGATAAGAGGGACGACGATGATGATGATGATGTTGAGGAGGGTAATATGGGTGTTGACGACGGTGGTGACGGTGGTGATGATGATGACGGTGGTGATGATGGCAACGGTGATGACGACGGTGATGATGACGGTGGTGGCAACGGTGATGATGATGACGGTGGTGATGACGGTGATGATGACGGTGGTGATGATGGCAACGGTGATGATGATGACGGTGGTGATGACGGTGGTGATGATGGCAACGGTGATGATGGTGATGAAGACGGTGATGATGATGACGGTGGTGATGATGGCAACGGTGATGACGACGGTGATGATGATGACGATGATGACGACGGTGATGACGGTGATGATGATGACGGTGATGATGATGACGACGGTGACGGTGATGATGATGACGACGGTGACGGCGCCGGTGATGACGACGGTGGTGATGACGGTGGTGATGACGACTACGGTGATGATGATGGTGATGATGACGATGATGATGATGACGGTGATGATGACGGTGGTGATGATGATGGTGATGACGACAGTGATGATGACGGTGGTGATGATGATGGTGATGACGACGGTGATGATGACGACGGTGATGACGACGGTGACGGCGCCGGTGACGACTACGGTGATGATGACGACTACGGTGATGACGACGGCTACGGTGATGATGACGGCGCCGGTGACGACTACGGTGATGATGACGACTACGGTGATGATGACGGCTACGGTGATGATGACGGTGACAGCGCCGGTGACGACTACGGTGATGATGACGGCTACGGTGATGATGACGGCTACGGTGATGATGACGGCTACGGTGATGATGACGGCTACGGTGATGATGACGGCGCCGGTGACGACTACGGTGATGATGACGGCTACGGTGATGATGACGGTGACGGTGACGACTCCGGTGTCGCACCATAGAGCCTCTGGATGCCCCACACGTCGTCTCGCGCCAGACTGCGCGTGCGCGTGGCGGTGGCGTTGGCGTGCATGAGCGCGTGGGCGCGCCGCGAGTGCATCAGGCCCAGCGCGTGGCCAACCTCGTGCGCCGCCACCTGCACCAAGTCGTTCATCCACACGCCTACACCACCACCACAACAACAACCACAACAACAACAACCACAACAACAATACACACACCAGGTCGTTCATCCACACGCCTACACCACCACCACAACAACAACAACAACCACAACAACAACAACAATACACACACCAGGTCGTTCATCCACACGCCTATACCACAACAACAACAACAACCACAACAACAACAACAATACACACACCAGGTCGTTCATCCACACGCCTACACCACCACCACAACAACAACCACAACAACAACAACAATACACACACCAGGTCGTTCATCCACACGCCTATACCACCACAACAACAACAACAACCACAACAACAACAACAATACACACACCAGGTCGATCAACAACACGCCTACACCACCACCACAACAACAACAACCACAACAACAATACACACACCAGGTCGTTCATCCACACGCCTACACCACCACCACAACAACAACAACAACACCACAACAACAACAACAATACACACACCAGGTCGTTCATCCACACGCCTATACCACCACAACAACCACAACAACAACCACAACAACAACAACAATACACACACCAGGTCGTTCATCCACAAGCCTACACCACCACCACAACCACAACAACAACAACCACAACAACAACAATACACACACCAGGTCGTTCAACAACACGCCACCACCACCACCACAACAACAACAACAACCACAACAACAACAATACACACACCAGGTCGTTCATCCACACGCCTACACCACCACCACAACAACAACAACCACAACAACAACAACAACAATACACACACCAGGTCGTTCATCCACACGCCTACACCACCACCACAACAACAACAACCACAACAACAACAACCACAACAACAACAACAATACACACACCAGATCGTTCATCTACACACCTACACCACCACCACAACAACAACAATAATACACACATCGGGTCGTTCATCCACACGCCACCACAACAACAACAATACACACACCAGGTCGTTCAACAACACGCCACCACCACCACAACAACAACAACAACCACAACAATACACACACCAGGTCGTTCATCCACACGCCACCACCACCACCACACCACCACAACAACAATACACACACCAGGTCGTTCAACAACACGCCACCACCACCACAACAACCACAACAACAACAATACACACACCAGATCGTTCATCCACACACCTACACCACCACCACAACAACAACAATAATACACACATCGGGTCGTTCATCTACACGCCTACACCACCACCACAACAACAACAATAATACACACACCTGGTCGTTCATCTACACACCACCACCACAACAACAACAATAATACACACATCGGGTCGTTCATCTACACACCTACACCACCACCACAACAACAACAATAAAACACACATCGGGTCGTTCATCTACACACCACCACCACAACAACAATAATACACACATCGGGTCGTTCATCTACACACCACCACCACCACAACAACAACAATAATACACACATCGGGTCGTTCATCTACACACCTACACCACCACCACCACCACAACAACAATAATACACACATCGGGTCGTTCATCTACACACCACCACCACCACCACCACAACAACAACAATAATACACACATCGGGTCGTTCATCTACACATCTACACCACCACCACAACAACAACAATAATACACACATCGGGTCGTTCATCTACACACCTACACCACCACCACAACAACAACAATAATACACACATCGGGTCGTTCATCTACACACCTACACCACCACCACAACAACAACAATAATACACACATCGGGTCGTTCATCTACACGCCTACACCACCACCACAACAACAACAATAATACACACACCTGGTCGTTCATCTACACACCACCACCACAACAACAACAATAATACACACATCGGGTCGTTCATCTACACACCTACACCACCACCACAACAACAACAATAATACACACATCGGGTCGTTCATCTACACACCACCACCACAACAACAATAATACACACATCGGGTCGTTCATCTACACACCACCACCACCACAACAACAACAATAATACACACATCGGGTCGTTCATCTACACACCTACACCACAACAACAATAATACACACATCGGGTCGTTCATCTACACACCACCACCACCACAACAACAACAATAATACACACATCGGGTCGTTCATCTACACACCTACACCACCACCACAACAACAACAATAATACACACATCGGGTCGTTCATCTACACACCTACACCACAACAACAATAATACACACACCAGGTCGTTCATCTACACACCACCACCACCACAACAACAACAATAATACACACACCAGGTCGTTCATCTACACACCACCACCACCACAACAACAATAATACACACACCAGGTCGTTCATCTACACACCACCACCACCACAACAACAACAATAATACACACACCAGGTCGTTCATCTACACGCCTACACCACCACCACAACAACAATAATACACACATCGGGTCGTTCATCTACACGCCTACACCACCACCACAACAACAACAATAATACACACACCTGGTCGTTCATCTACACACCACCACCACCACAACACCAATAATACACACATCGGGTCGTTCATCTACACACCACCACCACCACAACAACAATAATACACACACCAGGTCGTTCAACAACGCCCCGACATCACAACAACCAATTTTTCCTGCCCCGACCTTCTTCCCGCCCCCACCAACTCCCCCCCCCACTTCCCCAACTCTTTCCCGAGGGTAGAATCCAAACGAGCGGTCGGCAACCAACACAACACGAGCCATTTGTTTCGAGACTGGGCACTGTTTGTTATTTATGAGAGACACGATGGTCCTTAACGAGCCGCACGCGGCTCCGGGGCTGCAGGTTACCGACCCCTGACCCAGACGGTCCGGACACCGGCGACTGTGTTGGGGTGCCAGGAATTGACTCGTAGCACGGTACTGATAGACCCGTGCCGAATACCCAACCACTCAATCTCAAACTCACCAAATTCCAAACCCACCAAATCCCACCCACCCAAACCCACCCATCCACCCATCCAAACCCACCCACCCAAACCCACCCACCAAAACCCATCTACCCAAACCCACCCACCCAAACCCACACACCCAAACCCACCCAAACCCACCCACCGAAACCCACCCACCAAAACCCATCTACCCAAACCCACCCACCCAAACCCACCCACCAAAACCCATCTACCCAAACCCACCCACCCAAACCCACCCACCCAAACCCACCCACCAAAACCCACCCACCCAAACCCACACACCCAAACCCACCCAAACCCACCCACCCAAACCCACACACCCAAACCCACCCAAACCCACCCACCCAAACCCACCCACCAAAACCCATCTACCCAAACCCACCCACCCAAACCCACCCACCCAAACCCACCCACCAAAACCCATCTACCCAAACCCACCCACCCAAACCCACCCACCCAAACCCACCCACCAAAACCCACCCACCCAAACCCACACACCCAAACCCACCCACCAAAACCCATCTACCCAAACCCACCCACCCAAACCCACCCACCCAAACCCACCCACCCAAACCCATCCACCCAAACCCACCCACCCATCCAAACCGACCCACCCAAACCCATCCACCAAAACCCATCCACCCAAACCCACCCACCCAAACCCACCCACCCAAACCCACCCACCAAAACCCATCTACCCAAACCCACCCACTCAAACCCACGCACCCAAACCCACCCACCCAAACCCACCCACCCAAACCCATCCACCCAAACCCACCCACCCAAACCCACCCACACCCAAACACCCAAACCCACCCAAACCCACCCACCCAAACCCACCCACCAAAACCCATCTACCCAAACCCACCCAAACCCACCCACCCAAACCCACCCACCAAAACCCACCCACCCAAATCCACACACCCAAACCCATACCACCCAAACCCACCCACCCAAACCCACCCACTCAAACCCACGCACCCAAACCCACCCACCCAAACCCACCCACCCAAACCCATCCACCCAAACCCACCCACCCATCCAAACGACCCACTCAAACCCATCCACCCAAACCCATCCACCAAACCCACCCACCCAAACCCACCCACCCAAACCCACCAACTCAATCCCACCCACCCAAACCCATCCACCCAAACCCACCCACCCAAACCCACCCAACCAAGCCCACCCACCCAAACCCACCCACCCAAACCCACCCACCCAAACCCACCAACCCAAACCCACTCACCCAAACCCACCCATCCAAACCCACCAACCCAATCCCACCCACCCAAACCCACCCACCCAAACCCACCCAACCAAGCCCACCCAACCAAACCCACCCACCCAAACCCACCCACCCAAACCCACCAACCCAAACCCACTCACCCAAACCCACCCATCCAAACCCACCCACCCAAACCCACCCACCCAAACCCACCCACCCAAACCCACCCACCCATCCAAACCGACCCACCCAAACCCATCCACCCAAACCCATCCACCCAAACCCACCCACCCAAACCCACCCACCCAAACCCACCAACTCAATCCCACCCACCCAAACCCATCCACCCAAACCCACCCACCCAAACCCACCAACCCAAACCCATCCACCCAAACCCACCCACCCATCCAAACCGACCCACCCAAACCCATCCACCAAAACCCATCCACCCAAACCCATCCACCCAAACCCACCCACCCAAACCCACCAACCCAATCCCACCCACCCAAACCCACCCACCCAAACCCACCCAACCAAGCCCACCCACCCAAACCCACCCACCCAAACCCACCCAACCAAGCCCACCCACCCAAACCCACCCACCCAAACCCACCCACCTAAACCCACCAACCCAAACCCACTCACCCAAACCCACCCATCCAAACCCACCAACCCAATCCCACCCACCCAAACCCACCCACCCAAACCCACCCAACCAAGCCCACCCACCCAAACCCACCCACCCAAACCCACCCACCCAAATCCACCAACCCAAACCCACTCACCCAAACCCACCCATCCAAACCCACCCACCCAAACCCACCCACCCAAACCCACCCACCCATCCAAACCGACCCACCCAAACCCATCCACCCAAACCCACCCACCCAAACCCACCTACCCAAACACACCCACTCAAACCCACCCACCCAAACCCACCCACTCAAACCCATCCACCCAAACCCACCCACCCAAACCCACCCACTCAAACCCACCCACCCAAACCCACCCACCCAAACCCACCCACCCAAACCCACCAACCCAATCCCATCCACCCAAACCCACCCACCCAAACCCACCCACCCAAACACACCCACCCAAACCCACCCACCAAAACCCATCTACCCAAACCCACCCACCCAAACCCACCCACCAAAACCCACCCATCCAAACCCACACACCCAAACCCACCCACCAAAACCCATCTACCCAAACCCACCCACCCAAACCCACCCACCCAAACCCACCCACCCAAACCCATCCACCCAAACCCACCCACCCATCCAAACCGACCCACCCAAACCCATCCACCAAAACCCATCCACCCAAACCCACCCACCCAAACCCACCCACCCAAACCCACCCACCAAAACCCATCTACCCAAACCCACCCACTCAAACCCACGCACCCAAACCCACCCACCCAAACCCACCCACCCAAACCCATCCACCCAAACCCACCCACCCAAACCCACCCACACCCAAACACCCAAACCCACCCAAACCCACCCACCCAAACCCACCCACCAAAACCCATCTACCCAAACCCACCCAAACCCACCCACCCAAACCCACCCACCAAAACCCACCCACCCAAATCCACACACCCAAACCCATACCACCCAAACCCACCCACCCAAACCCACCCACTCAAACCCACGCACCCAAACCCACCCACCCAAACCCACCCACCCAAACCCATCCACCCAAACCCACCCACCCATCCAAACCGACCCACTCAAACCCATCCACCCAAACCCATCCACCCAAACCCACCCACCCAAACCCACCCACCCAAACCCACCAACTCAATCCCACCCACCCAAACCCATCCACCCAAACCCACCCACCCAAACCCACCCAACCAAGCCCACCCACCCAAACCCACCCACCCAAACCCACCCACCCAAACCCACCAACCCAAACCCACTCACCCAAACCCACCCATCCAAACCCACCAACCCAATCCCACCCACCCAAACCCACCCACCCAAACCCACCCAACCAAGCCCACCCAACCAAACCCACCCACCCAAACCCACCCACCCAAACCCACCAACCCAAACCCACTCACCCAAACCCACCCATCCAAACCCACCCACCCAAACCCACCCACCCAAACCCACCCACCCAAACCCACCCACCCATCCAAACCGACCCACCCAAACCCATCCACCCAAACCCATCCACCCAAACCCACCCACCCAAACCCACCCACCCAAACCCACCAACTCAATCCCACCCACCCAAACCCATCCACCCAAACCCACCCACCCAAACCCACCAACCCAAACCCATCCACCCAAACCCACCCACCCATCCAAACCGACCCACCCAAACCCATCCACCAAAAACCCATCCACCCAAACCCATCCACCCAAACCCACCCACCCAAACCCACCAACCCAATCCCACCCACCCAAACCCACCCACCCAAACCCACCCAACCAAGCCCACCCACCCAAACCCACCCACCCAAACCCACCCAACCAAGCCCACCCACCCAAACCCACCCACCCAAACCCACCCACCTAAACCCACCAACCCAAACCCACTCACCCAAACCCACCCATCCAAACCCACCAACCCAATCCCACCCACCCAAACCCACCCACCCAAACCCACCCAACCAAGCCCACCCACCCAAACCCACCCACCCAAACCCACCCACCCAAATCCACCAACCCAAACCCACTCACCCAAACCCACCCATCCAAACCCACCCACCCAAACCCACCCACCCAAACCCACCCACCCATCCAAACCGACCCACCCAAACCCATCCACCCAAACCCACCCACCCAAACCCACCTACCCAAACACACCCACTCAAACCCACCCACCCAAACCCACCCACTCAAACCCATCCACCCAAACCCACCCACCCAAACCCACCCACTCAAACCCACCCACCCAAACCCACCCACCCAAACCCACCCACCCAAACCCACCAACCCAATCCCATCCACCCAAACCCACCCACCCAAACCCACCCACCCAAACACACCCACCCAAACCCACCCACCAAAACCCATCTACCCAAACCCACCCACCCAAACCCACCCACCAAAACCCACCCATCCAAACCCACACACCCAAACCCATACCACCCAAACCCACCCACCCAAACCCACCCACTCAAACCCACGCACCCAAACCCACCCACCCAAACCCACCCACCCAAACCCATCCACCCAAACCCACCCACCCATCCAAACTGACCCACCCAAACCCATCCACCCAAACCCATCCACCCAAACCCACCCACCCAAACCCACCAACTCAATCCCACCCACCCAAACCCATCCACCCAAACCCACCCACCCAAACCCACCCACCCAAACCCACCCAACCAAGCCCACCCACCCAAACCCACCCACCCAAACCCACCCACCTAAACCCACCAACCCAAACCCACTCACCCAAACCCACCCATCCAAACCCACCAACCCAATCCCACCCACCCAAACCCACCCACCCAAACCCACCCAACCAAGCCCACCCACCCAAACCCACCCACCCAAACCCACCCACCCAAACCCACCAACCCAAACCCACTCACCCAAACCCACCCATCCAAACCCACCCACCCACCCACCCAAACCCACCCACCCAAACCCACCCACCCAAACCCACCCACCCAAACCCACCCACCCATCCAAACCGACCCACCCAAACCCATCCACCCAAACCCATCCACCCAAACCCACCCACCCAAACCCACCCACCCAAACCCACCAACTCAATCCCACCCACCCAAACCCATCCACCCAAACCCACCCACCCAAACCCACCCACCCAAACCCATCCACCCAAACCCACCCACCCATCCAAACCGACCCACCCAAACCCATCCACCAAAACCCATCCACCCAAACCCACCCACCCAACCCACCCACCCAAACCCACCCACCCAAACCCACCAACCCAATCCCACCCACCCAAACCCACCCACCCAAACCCACCCAACCAAGCCCACCCACCCAAACCCACCCACCCAAACCCACCCACCTAAACCCACCAACCCAAACCCACTCACCCAAACCCACCCATCCAAACCCACCAACCCAATCCCACCCACCCAAACCCACCCACCCAAACCCACCCAACCAAGCCCACCCACCCAAACCCACCCACCCAAACCCACCCACCCAAACCCACCAACCCAAACCCACTCACCCAAACCCACCCATCCAAACCCACCCACCCAAACCCACCCACCCAAACCCACCCACCCAAACCCACCCACCCATCCAAACCGACCCACCCAAACCCATCCACCCAAACCCACCCACCCAAACCCACCTACCCAAACACACCCACTCAAACCCACCCACCCAAACCCACCAACTCAAACCCATCCACTCAAACCCACCCACCCAAACCCACCCACTCAAACCCACCCACCCAAACCCACCCACCCAAACCCACCCACCCAATCCCATCCACCCAAACCCACCCACCCAAACCCACCCACCCAATCCCATCCACCCAAACCCACCCACCCAAACACACCCACCCAAGCCCACCCACTCAAACCCACCCATCCAAACCCACCCACCAACCCAATCCCACCCACCCAATCCCACCCACCCAAACCCACCCTCCCAAACCCACCCACCCATCCAAACCGACCCACCCAAACCCATCCACCCAAACCCACCCACCCAAACCCACCTACCCAAACACACCCACTCAAACCCACCCACCCAAACCCACCCACTCAAACCCATCCACTCAAACCCACCCACCCAAACCCACCCACTCAAACCCACCCACCCAAACCCACCCACTCAAACCCACCCACCCAAACCCACGCACCCAAACCCACCCACCCAAACCCACCCACCCAATCCCATCCACCCAAACCCACCCACCCAAACCCACCCACCCAAACACACCCACCCAAGCCCACCCACTCAAACCCACCCATCCAAACCCACCCACCAACCCAATCCCACCCACCCAATCCCACCCACCCAAACCCACCCACCCAAACCCACCCACCCAAACCCACCCACCCAATCCCACCCACCCAATCCCACCCACCCAAACCCATCAACCCAAACCCCGCCCCACCGCGGCTCCAGCTGAAGCGTGTGGTGCCCAGCACCCAGCTCTCGTCGTCGTCCAGGTGGACGTCCCCGCGCGGGGGCAGGAAGGCGTGCGCCAGCTCCCCGTCGCGCCCGTCGAAGCACGGGTGGAGCAGCGCCGGGGCGCGCGCGCACCCCTCGTGCACGCGCCTGTAGAACCCTGCGGGGTGGGGGGGGGGGGAGAATCTTCTTGGTTCTTTCGGTAAAGTCACGTAGAAGGGAAGTAATAAAATAATAAAAATAAAACATAATAAAACAATTATTTTATTACTTCCCTTCTACGTGACTTTACCGAAAGAACCAAGAAGATAAATCCCTGCAGTCACGAAAGCTTTAAATCAAAATTTGGGGGGGGGAGAAGTCGCCGAGGCTGAAATCGCTTGGTCGTCACACGAGCATCCCTCGTGTAGAGGTGTTACGGGAGGGCGAACAAACACACCGGGTGTGGTTATGCCCGCACGCGGAAGGATGCTTACATCCACGTCCGCACCGGTTAGCCCTGGGGGGCTGAAACGGCGCTGTGATCCCCCACGGCCCCACCCCTCGGGGGGAGTTGCTATATAAGTCGGTGAGCCGGTGGGCTCGGGGTTCAGTGTTCAGCTTAAACCAGCGAAGAAGGAAGACCGGCTAGATAGGCCCTGGGACTCCCCTGGATCGCTGTCCTTCTTAAGGACCGAGCAGGGCAAGCCAGTGGCGTGGCCCCGAGAGCCCAGAGCCGATGCTCTTGTAAGAGCCGGTCTGGGGACTCAGGGTGCCGTGATCCCAGCTTGGCCAGAGCTGGATCAGCTAGCCTCCCCTAGCTCTCGAGTGGAGGACCTGGGAGTAGGCTAGCCGGGATAGAGATCGTGGGATCTCCCTGTTAGACGGGTGAAGGGGCCGATACCCCTTCGAGTGTTGTATACCTTGGCCTGCGCTGAGTGAAACGGTTAATAAATAAGTGTGCCTCCGACTACGTCGTCCAAGTCTCATTGAACCTACTACACTCGCATCCGCATTCCTCCGCCCCCCTTGTCCACACCCACCCCGGACCCCCTCCCATCCCTCTCTCGTATCCGCACCTATACGGAAGTCGGCGGGGCTGGTGGCGGGCACCTCGTGGAAGGAGAGGGGCGACACGCGGCTCCACATGGAGAAGGCGCGCGCGATGGCGACACGCGTCTCCTCGCGGCTCAGCGACGACGGGAAACGGTCGATCCTGCGGAGGGGACGCGCGCACTCCCGCGTCTCTCTCACCCCGTGTCTCTCTCGTCTGTGTCTCTCTCATCTGTGTCTCTCTCATCCGTGTCTCTCTCACCCGTGTGTCTCTCTCACGTGTGTCTCTCTCACCCCGTGTGTCTCGCTCGCCCCGTGTCTCTCATCTGTGTCTCTCATCTGTGTCTCTAATCTGTGTCTCTCTCCCCAGTGTCTCTCTCACCCGTGTCTCTCTCGTCTGTGTCTCTCTCATCTGTGTCTCTCTCATCCGTGTCTCTCTCACCCGTGTGTCTCTCTCATGTGTGTCTCTCTCACCCCGTGTGTCTCGCTCGCCCCGTGTCTCTCATCCGTGTCTCTCATCTGTGTCTCTAATCTGTGTCTCTCTCCCCAGTGTCTCTCTCACCCGTGTCTCTCTCGTCTGTGTCTCTCTCATCTGTGTCTCTCTCATCCGTGTCTCTCTCACCCGTGTGTCTCTCTCATGTGTGTCTCTCTCACCCCGTGTGTCTCGCTCGCCCCGTGTCTCTCATCTGTGTCTCTCATCTGTGTCTCTAATCTGTGTCTCTCTCCCCAGTGTCTCTCTCACCCGTGTCTCTCTCGTCTGTGTCTCTCTCATCTGTGTCTCTCTCACCCGTGTGTCTCTCTCATGTGTGTCTCTCTCACCCCGTGTGTCTCGCTCGCCCCGTGTCTCTCATCTGTGTCTCTCATCTGTGTCTCTAATCTGTGTCTCTCTCCCCAGTGTCTCTCTCACCCGTGTCTCTCTCGTCTGTGTCTCTCTCATCTGTGTCTCTCTCATCCGTGTCTCTCTCACCCGTGTGTCTCTCTCATGTGTGTCTCTCTCACCCCGTGTGTCTCGCTCGCCCCGTGTCTCTCATCTGTGTCTCTCATCTGTGTCTCTAATCTGTGTCTCTCTCCCCAGTGTCTCTCTCACCCGTGTCTCTCTCGTCTGTGTCTCTCTCATCTGTGTCTCTCTCACCCGTGTGTCTCTCTCATGTGTGTCTCTCTCACCCCGTGTGTCTCGCTCGCCCCGTGTCTCTCATCTGTGTCTCTCATCTGTGTCTCTAATCTGTGTCTCTCTCCCCAGTGTCTCTCTCACCCGTGTCTCTCTCGTCTGTGTCTCTCTCATCTGTGTCTCTCTCATCCGTGTCTCTCTCACCCGTGTGTCTCTCTCATGTGTGTCTCTCTCACCCCGTGTGTCTCGCTCGCCCCGTGTCTCTCATCCGTGTCTCTCATCTGTGTCTCTAATCTGTGTCTCTCTCCCCAGTGTCTCTCTCACCCGTGTCTCTCATCTGTGTCTCACCCGTCTTTGCCGTGTCTCCCCAATGTCTCTCCACCGTGTCTCACCCGTGTCTCTCTCAACCGTATCCTCCCTGTGCCCCCCCCCCCCCGTGTCCCGTCCCACCCCGTGCCATCCCCCACCACCCCCCCCCGTGTCCTCCCTCGTGTCCTCCCCATGTCCCGTGTCCCCCCCCCCCCCCCCGTGTCACCCCCCCCCTCCGTGTCGTCTCACCTGTAGGTGAGGTTGTCTCGCTCCCACCTCTTGCCCAGGGGGTTGAGGGCGTAGCGGGGAGCCCTGCCCCCCAGCTGCTCGCTCGCGCACAGACAACAACAACAACGACAACAACAACAACAACGACGGCGCTCAGAGTCACCGACGCGCCCACCGACCCCGGCGGTCTCGAGTCGTGGCCGAGTTCCAGATGCAGTGCAGCTGGGACCACAAAGGGCCTGGGATCGACTCACGACTCCTCTCTTTCGCTCTCAGTGGAGTCTGCGTGCGTTCTCTCTGTGTGTGTGTGTGAGTAGAGTCTGTGTGAGTCAAGGCCGTAAATATAATATATATTGTGTGGGACACAAAGATCCCCCGCATAGCCTTAACAGACTGTAGGGGCAAGTGCCATTAGCGAGCACCTATAAAGGCCGGAACGGTACACGGGGGGGTGGGTGGCCAGCACCACGCCCGACCGTCTTTGTCTCCCGAGTGGCGATGTTTACACACCGCACCAGGTACTCATTTAAGGCTGAGTCGACCTAGGGGAGGCCCAGGACCGGTTCAGATAACCGTCACTGGTGTTGGCCGTGAGCGGGAATCGAACCCGGGTCGCCAGGTTCGTAGCGCAGCGCGCTGACCGCTGTGTGTGTGTGTAGGACACACACACACACACACCCCCAATATTCAAATAGCTCAAAATGTCCCCGCCAATATATTGCTATAAAAGAGATTTATGTTTATATGATTTTGGTTATGGTTGTACTTTATGAATCCCTAATGAAACAAGAAAAGGTAAAACATTAAAAACAGAGCAATGTAATACAATACACTGAGACATTATTGTAAAAAAAGAAATACAAAGTCCATCCAGTGTGTTAGTGAATTTTGTAATATTTTAGGCAGGAAATGGCAGGAAATTCGTTTTAAAATTAAGATTTTTTTTCTGGAGGGGGCCTTGATGTGAGTGGAATCTGCGTGCTTCTCTCTCTCCCCCCTGAAACAGGAGCGAGGATGTCTCCACGACTCTGTGGCTGTCGCCTGATGCTGCTGATGCTGCTGGTGGTTGTAGTTATTGTTGCGATTAACGGCGAAACGTCACCAAGTACTCGAAGTGTAAATGTTATGATGGGTTCACTCTCCAACACACAACCGGTTAGTGCTCTACTAGTATGGAAATGGCATGTTCTGTTTACATGACACAAAAATCAAAACACAACAAAACTCCATTGGAACCTCCTTTGCCAGTAGTAAAATATGATAATTGGTTTTTACTCTTTTATCTGGCAACAAAACTTACACCTTTTTAAATTCAGTTTTGTTGCTAGATAAAAGGGTAAAAAACCAATTATCATATTTTGATACTGGCAAAGGAGGTTCCAATGGTGTAAATGCTTACCCCGAGCTCTCATCCTCTGATGGTGCATTGTCTTTGAGTTGTGCGCCTTTTGGCGTCATCTGGTCCAACCCATGTGAGACTAGGGCCACTAGGCTCTAAGAAAAGCTGTCTCGGGTGTGGACCAATCAACTTCAAGGACAGTGCATACATTATCATGGTTGTGTTTTTTTGTTTGCATTTCGACCGCAGGTATTGTGGTCCATGCAAACCTGACTCCTTGTAAAAAAGGTGCCAGTTTTGTTGCCAGATAAAAGGGTTAAAAACCAATTATCACAACAAAACTATTTATAGAAAGTTTTTTTTTTAGAAAAATAATTTATCATCTCCAGCTGCTTGGTGGGGTGGCACCCCAACGCCCCCTAGTGGACAAATCGCGCCTGTGAATCACTCAGCTGGGATCAGCAGCAGCTGCAGCAGCAGCAGTGGCATCGCCCCCGAATGCCAAAACACCTGGCAGAGGACCATCCTGAAAAGGAGCCTTATATTTGGAGTTTACGTGTCTCTCTCTCATCATCATCACGGTGGCTAGGAGATGTTTACTACCTCGCCTGGTGTGCAGGAGGTCGTGGGTTCGATCGCGACCCTGACACCTGCTGCTGTATATTTGGAGTTTGCGGTGTCTCTCTCTCTCTCATCATCGTCACGGTGGCTAGGAGATGTTTACTACCTCGCCTGGTGTGCCTGCTACTGTATATTTGGAGTTTGCGTGTCTCTCTCTCATCATCATCACGGTGGCTAGGAGATGTTAACTACCTCGCCTGGTATACAGGAGGTCGTGGGTTCGATCGCGACCCTGACGCCTGCTACTGTATATTTGGAGTTTGCGTGTCTCTCTCCCCTCCGGTTTTCCCCTCCACATTGAGACTCAACAACATCACGCGTTTAGAGTGTGCGGCTGCCGCTCTACATCTCCACGTGATAAGCCACTTCGTTGAGCTATCATTTGTGGCCCAGGTCGTTTCATAGCTCAGTGAGACTCTTAACTGGTTAAACAACAACCCTTTCTTCCCCCAGGGATAAACGTACCGCCAGGGTTACGTGTACCCCCCAGGAGCTTGCGGGGTAGAACACCGCGGAGTGACAGGGAGTCGGGAACTCCCCTCGCTCCGCTCGCGACTCGCACCGCTCGCCACTCTGTCTAGCATAGATTCACTCTGTCTAGCATAGATTCACTCTGTCTAGCATAGATTCACTCTGTCTAGCATAGATTCACTCTGTCTAGCATAGAGTCACTCTGTCTACATAGATTCACTCTGAATAGCATAGATTCACTCTGCTACAGAGATTCCTTCTAGCATAGAATTCACTCTGTCTAGCATAGATTCACTCTGCTAGCATAGATCACTCTGCTAGCATAGATTCACTCTGTCTAGCATAGATTCACTCTGATAGCATAGATTCACTCTGTCTAGCATAGATTTCACTCTGCTAGCATAGATTCCACTCTGTCTAGCATAGATTCACTCTGTCTAGCATAGATTCACTCTGTCTAGCATAGATTCACTCTGTCTAGCATAGATTCACTCTGTCTAGCATAGATTCACTCTGTCTAGCATAGGATTCACTCTGTCTAGCATAGAGTCACTCGTCTAGCATAGATTCACTCTGTCTAGCATAGATTCCCTCTGGACTAGCATAGATTCACTCTGTCTAGCATAGATTCACTCTGACTGCATAGATTCACTCTGTCTAGCATAGATTTCACTCCTCTGTCTAGCATAGATTCACTCTGTCTAGCATAGATTCACTCTGTCTAGCAGAGAGTTCACTCTGTCTAGCAAGTAGATTCACTCGGACTAGGATTGATTCACTCTGACTAGCATAGATTCACTCTGACTAGCATAGATTCACTCTGAACTAGGATTGATTCACTCTGTCTAGCATTATTCACTCTGACTAGCATAGATTCACTCTGACTAGCATAGATTCACTCTGTCTAGCATAGATTCACTCTGACTAGGATTGATTCACTCTGACTAGCATAGATTCACTCTGACTAGCATAGATTCACTCTGACTAGCATAGATTCACTCTGTCATAGCATAGATTCACTCTGACTAGGATTGATTCACTCTGACTAGCATGATTACTCTGACTAGCATAGATTCACTCTGACTAGCATAGATTCACTCTGACTAGGATAGATTCACTCTGTCTAGCATAGATTCACTCTGACTAGCATAGATTCACTCTAACTGACATAGATTCACTCTGCTAGCATAGATTCACTCTGTCTAGCATAGATTCACTCTGACTAGGATTGATTCACTCTGACTAGCACTCTGACTAGCATAGATTCACTCTGACTAGCATAGATTCACTCTGACTAGGATTGATTCACTCTGTCTAGCATAGATTCACTCTGACTAGCATAGATTCACTCTGTCTAGCATAGATTCACTCTGACTAGCATAGATTCACTCTGACTAGGATTGATTCACTCTGTCTAGCATAGATTCACTCTGACTAGCATAGATTCACTCTGTCTAGCATAGATTCACTCTGACTAGCATAGATTCACTCTGTCTAGCATAGATTCACTCTGACTAGCATAGATTCACTCTGTCTAGCATAGATTCACTCTGTCTAGCATAGATTCACTCTGACTAGGATTGATTCACTCTGACTAGCATAGATTCACTCTGACTAGCATAGATTCACTCTGACTAGGATTGATTCACTCTGTCTAGCATAGATTCACTCTGACTAGCATAGATTCACTCTGACTAGCATAAGATTCACTCTGTCTAGCATAGATTCACTCTGACTAGGATTGATTCACTCTGTCTAGCATAGATTCACTCTGACTAGCATAGATTCACTCTGACTAGCATAGATTCACTCTGACTAGCATAGATTCACTCTGTCTAGCATAGATTCACTCTGACTAGGATTGATTCACTCTGACTAGCATAGATTCACTCTGACTAGCATAGATTCACTCTGACTAGCATAGATTCACTCTGACTAGGATAGATTCACTCTGTCTAGCATAGATTCACTCTGACTAGCATAGATTCACTCTGACTAGCATAGATTCACTCTGTCTAGCATAGATTCACTCTGACTAGGATTGATTCACTCTGACTAGCATAGATTCACTCTGACTAGCATAGATTCACTCTGACTAGGATTGATTCACTCTGACTAGCATAGATTCACTCTGACTAGGATTGATTCACTCTGACTAGCATAGATTCACTCTGACTAGCATAGATTCACTCTGACTAGCATAGATTCACTCTGACTAGGATTGATTCACTCTGTCTAGCATAGATTCACTCTGACTAGCATAGATTCACTCTGTCTAGCATAGATTCACTCTGACTAGCATAGATTCACTCTGACTAGGATTGATTCACTCTGTCTAGCATAGATTCACTCTGACTAGCATAGATTCACTCTGTCTAGCATAGATTCACTCTGACTAGCATAGATTCTCTCTGACTAGCATAGATTCACTCTGTCTAGCATAGATTCACTCTGACTAGCATAGATTCACTCTGACTAGCATAGATTCACTCTGACTAGCATTGATTCACTCTGTCTAGCATAGATTCACTCTGACTAGGATTGATTCACTCTGACTAGCATAGATTCACTCTGACTAGGATTGATTCACTCTGACTAGCATAGATTCACTCTGTCTAGCATAGATTCACTTTGACTAGCATAGATTCACTCTGTCTAGGATTGATTCACTCTGACTAGCATAGATTCACTCTGACTAGGATTGATTCACTCTGACTAGCATAGATTCACTCTGACTAGCATAGATTCACTCTGTCTAGCATAGATTCACTCTGACTAGGATTGATTCACTCTGACTAGCATAGATTCACTCTGACTAGCATAGATTCACTCTGACTAGGATTGATTCACTCTGTCTAGCATAGATTCACTCTGACTAGCATAGATTCACTCTGTCTAGCATAGATTCACTCTGACTAGCATAGATTCACTCTGACTAGGATTGATTCACTCTGTCTAGCATAGATTCACTCTGACTAGCATAGATTCACTCTGACTAGGATTGATTCACTCTGTCTAGCATAGATTCACTCTGACTAGCATAGATTCACTCTGACTAGGATTGATTCACTCTGACTAGGATTGATTCACTCTGTCTAGCATAGATTCACTCTGTCTAGCATAGATTCACTCTGTCTAGCATAAATTCACTCTGTCTAGCATAGATTCACTCTGACTAGCATAGATTCACTCTGACTAGGATTGATTCACTCTGACTAGCATATATTCACTCTGACTAGCATAGATTCACTCTGACTAGGATTGATTCACTCTGTCTAGCATATATTCACTCTGTCTAGCATAGATTCACTCTGACTAGCATAGATTCACTTTGACTAGGATTGATTCACTCTGACTAGGATTGATTCACTCTGACTAGCATAGATTCACTCTGACTAGCATAGATTCACTCTGACTAGGATTGATTCACTCTGTCTAGCATAGATTCACTCTGACTAGCATTGATTCACTCTGTCTAGCATAGATTCACTCTGACTAGGATTGATTCACTCTGACTAGCATAGATTCACTCTGACTAGGATTGATTCACTCTGACTAGCATAGATTCACTCGGTCTAGCATAGATTCACTCTGACTAGCATAGATTCACTCTGTCTAGGATTGATTCACTCTGACTAGCATAGATTCACTCTGACTAGCATAGATTCACTCTGACTAGCATAGATTCACTCTGACTAGCATAGATTCACTCTGACTAGGATTGATTCACTCTGACTAGCATAGATTCACTCTGACTAGCATAGATTCACTCTGACTAGGATTGATTCACTCTGACTAGCATAGATTCACTCTGACTAGCATAGATTCACTCTGTCTAGCATAGATTCACTCTGATTAGGATTGATTCACTCTGACTAGCATAGATTCACTCTGACTAGGATTGATTCACTCTGACTAGCATAGATTCACTCTGACTAGCATAAATTCACTCTGACTAGCATAGATTCACTCTGACTAGCATAGATTCACTCTGTCTAGCATAGATTCACTCTGACTAGGATTGATTCACTCTGACTAGCATAGATTCACTCTGACTAGCATAGATTCACTCTGACTAGGATTGATTCACTCTGACTAGCATAGATTCACTCTGACTAGCATAGATTCACTCTGACTAGCATAGATTCACTCTGACTAGGATTGATTCACTCTGACTAGCATAGATTCACTCTGTCTAGCATAGATTCACTCTGACTAGCATAGATTCACTCTGACTAGGATTGATTCACTCTGTCTAGCATAGATTCACTCTGACTAGCATAGATTCACTCTGTCTAGCATAGATTCACTCTGACTAGCATAGATTCACTCTGTCTAGCATAGATTCACTCTGACTAGCATAGATTCACTCTGTCTAGCATAGATTCACTCTGACTAGGATTGATTCACTCTGACTAGCATAGATTCACTCTGACTAGCATAGATTCACTCTGACTAGGATTGATTCACTCTGTCTAGCATAGATTCACTCTGACTAGCATAGATTCACTCTGACTAGCATAGATTCACTCTGTCTAGCATAGATTCACTCTGACTAGGATTGATTCACTCTGTCTAGCATAGATTCACTCTGACTAGCATAGATTCACTCTGACTAGCATAGATTCACTCTGACTAGCATAGATTCACTCTGACTAGGATTGATTCACTCTGACTAGCATAGATTCACTCTGACTAGCATAGATTCACTCTGACTAGCATAGATTCACTCTGACTAGGATAGATTCACTCTGTCTAGCATAGATTCACTCTGACTAGCATAGATTCACTCTGACTAGCATAGATTCACTCTGTCTAGCATAGATTCACATCTGACTAGGATTGATTCACTCTGACTAGCATAGCTTCATCTGACTAGCATAGATTCCACTCTGACTAGGAATTGATTCACTCTGACTAGCATAGATCACTCTGACTAGGATTGATTCACTCTGACTAGCATAGATTCACTCTGACTAGCATACATTCAACTCTGACTAGCATAGATTCACTCTGACTAGGATTGATTCACTCTGTCTAGCATAGATTCACTCTGACTAGCATAGATTCACTCTGTCTAGCATAGATTCACTCTGACTAGCATAGATTCACTCTGACTAGGATTGATTCACTCTGTCTAGCATAGATTCACTCTGACTAGCATAGATTCACTCTGTCTAGCATAGATTCACTCTGACTAGCATAGATTCTCTCTGACTAGCATAGATTTCACTCTGTCTAGCATAGATTCACTCTGACTAGGATTGATTCACTCTGACTACATAGATTCACTCTGACTAGCATAGATTCACTCTGACTAGCATTGATTCACTCTGTCTAGCATAGATTCACTCTGACTAGGATTGATTCACTCTGACTAGCATAGATTCACTCTGACTAGGATTGATTCACTCTGACTAGCATAGATTCACTCTGTCTAGCATAGATTCACTCTGACTAGCATAGATTCACTCTGTCTAGGATTGATTCACTCTGACTAGCATAGATTCACTCTGACTAGGATTGATTCACTCTGACTAGCATAGATTCACTCTGACTAGCATAGATTCACTCTGTCTAGCATAGATTCACTCTGACTAGGATTGATTCACTCTGACTAGCATAGATTCACTCTGACTAGCATAGATTCACTCTGACTAGGATTGATTCACTCTGTCTAGCATAGATTCACTCTGACTAGCATAGATTCACTCTGTCTAGCATAGATTCACTCTGACTAGCATAGATTCACTCTGACTAGGATTGATTCACTCTGTCTAGCATAGATTCACTCTGACTAGCATAGATTCACTCTGACTAGGATTGATTCACTCTGTCTAGCATAGATTCACTCTGACTAGCATAGATTCACTCTGACTAGGATTGATTCACTCTGACTAGGATTGATTCACTCTGTCTAGCATAGATTCACTCTGTCTAGCATAGATTCACTCTGTCTAGCATAAATTCACTCTGTCTAGCATAGATTCACTCTGACTAGCATAGATTCACTCTGACTAGGATTGATTCACTCTGACTAGCATATATTCACTCTGACTAGCATAGATTCACTCTGACTAGGATTGATTCACTCTGTCTAGCATATATTCACTCTGTCTAGCATAGATTCACTCTGACTAGCATAGATTCACTCTGACTAGGATTGATTCACTCTGACTAGGATTGATTCACTCTGACTAGCATAGATTCACTCTGACTAGCATAGATTCACTCTGACTAGGATTGATTCACTCTGTCTAGCATAGATTCACTCTGACTAGCATTGATTCACTCTGTCTAGCATAGATTCACTCTGACTAGGATTGATTCACTCTGACTAGCATAGATTCACTCTGACTAGGATTGATTCACTCTGACTAGCATAGATTCACTCTGTCTAGCATAGATTCACTCTGACTAGCATAGATTCACTCTGTCTAGGATTGATTCACTCTGACTAGCATAGATTCACTCTGACTAGGATTGATTCACTCTGACTAGCATAGATTCACTCTGACTAGGATTGATTCACTCTGACTAGCATAGATTCACTCTGACTAGCATAGATTCACTCTGACTAGCATAGATTCACTCTGACTAGGATTGATTCACTCTGACTAGCATAGATTCACTCTGACTAGCATAGATTCACTCTGACTAGGATTGATTCACTCTGACTAGCATAGATTCACTCTGACTAGCATAGATTCACTCTGTCTAGCATAGATTCACTCTGACTAGGATTGATTCACTCTGACTAGCATAGATTCACTCTGACTAGCATAAATTCACTCTGACTAGCATAGATTCACTCTGTCTAGCATAGATTCACTCTGACTAGGATTGATTCACTCTGACTAGCATAGATTCACTCTGACTAGCATAGATTCACTCTGACTAGGATTGATTCACTCTGTCTAGCATAGATTCACTCTGTCTAGCATAGATTCACTCTGTCTAGCATAGATTCACTCTGACTAGCATAGATTCACTCTGACTAGGATTGATTCACTCTGTCTAGCATAGATTCACTCTGACTAGCATAGATTAACTCTGTCTAGCATAGATTCACTCTGTCTACACCTCCACTCTGTCTAGGATAGATTCACTCTGACTAGCATAGATTCACTCTGTCTAGCATAGATTCACTCTGTCTACACCTCCACTCTGACTAGCATAGATTCACTCTGACTAGGATTGATTCACTCTGACTAGCATAGATTCACTCTGACTAGGATTGATTCACTCTGCCTACGATAGATTCACTCTGACTAGGATTGATTCACTCTGACTAGCATAGATTCACTCTGACTAGGATTGATTCACTCTGTCTAGCATAGATTCACTCTGACTAGGAGATTCACTCTGACTAGCATAGATTCACTCTGACTAGGATGATTCACTCTGACTAGATGATTCACTCTGACTAGCATAGATTCACTCTGACTAGCATAGATTCACTCTGTCTAGCATAGATTCACTCTGACTAGCATAGATTCACTCTGTCTAGATTGATTCACTCTGACTAGCATAGATTCACTCTGACTAGCATAGATTCACTCTGACTAGCATAGATTCACTCTGACTAGGATTGATTCACTCTGACTAGCATAGATTCACTCTGACTAGCATAGATTCACTCTGACTAGGATTTTCACTCTGACTAGCATAGATTCACTCTGACTAGCATAGATTCACTCTGTCTAGCATAGATTCACTCTGACTAGGATTGATTCACTCTGACTAGCATAGATTCACTAGGATGATTCACTCTGATGCATAGATTCACTCTGACTAGGAGATTCACTCTGTCTAGCATAGATTCACTCTGACTAGCATAGATTCACTCTGACTAGATTGATTCACTCTGACTAGATTGATTCACTGTCTAGCTAGATTCACTCTCTAGCATAGATTCACTCTGTCTAGCAATTCACTCTGTCTAGCATAGATTCACTCTGACTAGCATAGATTCACTCTGACTAGGATTGATTCACTCTGACTAGCTATATTCACTCTGACTAGCATAGATTCACTCTGACTAGAGATTCACTCTGTCTAGATATATTCACTCTGTCTAGCTAGATTCACTCTGACTCATAGATTCACTCTGACTAGGATTGATTCACTCTGACTAGGATTGATTCACTCTGACTAGCATAGATTCACTCTGACTAGCATAGATTCACTCTGACTAGGATTGATTCACTCTGTCTAGCATAGATTCACTCTGACTAGCATTGATTCACTCTGTCTAGCATAGATTCACTCTGACTAGGATTGATTCACTCTGACTAGCATAGATTCACTCTGACTAGGATTGATTCACTCTGACTAGCATAGATTCACTCTGTCTAGCATAGATTCACTCTGACTAGCATAGATTCACTCTGTCTAGGATTGATTCACTCTGACTAGCATAGATTCACTCTGACTAGCATAGATTCACTCTGACTAGCATAGATTCACTCTGACTAGGATTGATTCACTCTGACTAGCATAGATTCACTCTGACTAGCATAGATTCACTCTGACTAGGATTGATTCACTCTGACTAGCATAGATTCACTCTGACTAGCATAGATTCACTCTGTCTAGCATAGATTCACTCTGATTAGGATTGATTCACTCTGACTAGCATAGATTCACTCTGACTAGGATTGATTCACTCTGACTAGCATAGATTCACTCTGACTAGCATAAATTCACTCTGACTAGCATAGATTCACTCTGTCTAGCATAGATTCACTCTGACTAGGATTGATTCACTCTGACTAGCATAGATTCACTCTGACTAGCATAGATTCACTCTGACTAGGATTGATTCACTCTGTCTAGCATAGATTCACTCTGTCTAGCATAGATTCACTCTGTCTAGCATAGATTCACTCTGACTAGCATAGATTCACTCTGACTAGGATTGATTCACTCTGTCTAGCATAGATTCACTCTGTCTAGCATAGATTCACTCTGACTAGCATAGATTCACTCTGACTAGGATTGATTCACTCTGTCTAGCATAGATTCACTCTGTCTACACCTCCACTCTGTCTAGGATAGATTCACTCTGACTAGCATAGATTCACTCTGTCTAGCATAGATTCACTCTGTCTACACCTCCACTCTGACTAGCATAGATTCACTCTGACTAGGATTGATTCACTCTGACTAGCATAGATTCACTCTGACTAGGATTGATTCACTCTGCCTACGATAGATTCACTCTGACTAGGATTGATTCACTCTGACTAGCATAGATTCACTCTGACTAGGATTGATTCACTCTGTCTAGCATAGATTCACTCTGACTAGGATTGATTCACTCTGACTAGCATAGATTCACTCTGACTAGGATTGATTCACTCTGACTAGGATTGATTCACTCTGACTAGCATAGATTCACTCTGACTAGCATAGATTCACTCTGTCTAGCATAGATTCACTCTGACTAGCATAGATTCACTCTGTCTAGGATTGATTCACTCTGACTAGCATAGATTCACTCTGACTAGCATAGATTCACTCTGACTAGCATAGATTCACTCTGACTAGGATTGATTCACTCTGACTAGCATAGATTCACTCTGACTAGCATAGATTCACTCTGACTAGGATTGATTCACTCTGACTAGCATAGATTCACTCTGACTAGCATAGATTCACTCTGTCTAGCATAGATTCACTCTGATTAGGATTGATTCACTCTGACTAGGATTGATTCACTCTGATTAGGATTGATTCACTCTGACTAGCATAGATTCACTCTGATTAGGATTGATTCACTCTGACTACGATAGATTCACTCTGATTAGGATTGATTCACTCTGACTAGCATAGATTCACTCTGACTAGGATTGATTCACTCTGACTAGCATAGATTCACTCTGACTAGCATAAATTCACTCTGACTAGCATAGATTCACTCTGACTAGCATAGATTCACTCTGTCTAGCATAGATTCACTCTGACTAGGATTGATTCACTCTGACTAGCATAGATTCACTCTGACTAGCATAGATTCACTCTGACTAGGATTGATTCACTCTGACTAGCATAGATTCACTCTGACTAGCATAGATTCACTCTGACTAGCATAGATTCACTCTGACTAGGATTGATTCACTCTGTCTAGCATAGATTCACTCTGACTAGCATAGATTCACTCTGTCTAGCATAGATTCACTCTGACTAGCATAGATTCACTCTGACTAGGATTGATTCACTCTGTCTAGCATAGATTCACTCTGACTAGCATAGATTCACTCTGTCTAGCATAGATTCACTCTGACTAGCATAGATTCACTCTGTCTAGCATAGATTCACTCTGACTAGCATAGATTCACTCTGTCTAGCATAGATTCACTCTGACTAGGATTGATTCACTCTGACTAGCATAGATTCACTCTGACTAGCATAGATTCACTCTGACTAGGATTGATTCACTCTGTCTAGCATAGATTCACTCTGACTAGCATAGATTCACTCTGACTAGCATAGATTCACTCTGTCTAGCATAGATTCACTCTGACTAGGATTGATTCACTCTGTCTAGCATAGATTCACTCTGACTAGCATAGATTCACTCTGACTAGCATAGATTCACTCTGACTAGCATAGATTCACTCTGACTAGCATAGATTCACTCTGACTAGCATAGATTCACTCTGACTAGCATAGATTCACTCTGACTAGGATAGATTCACTCTGTCTAGCATAGATTCACTCTGACTAGCATAGATTCACTCTGACTAGCATAGATTCACTCTGACTAGCATAGATTCACTCTGACTAGGATTGATTCACTCTGACTAGCATAGATTCACTCTGACTAGGATTGATTCACTCTGACTAGCATAGATTCACTCTGACTAGCATACATTCACTCTGACTAGCATAGATTCACTCTGACTAGGATTGATTCACTCTGTCTAGCATAGATTCACTCTGACTAGCATAGATTCACTCTGTCTAGCATAGATTCACTCTGACTAGCATAGATTCACTCTGACTAGGATTGATTCACTCTGTCTAGCATAGATTCACTCTGACTAGCATAGATTCACTCTGTCTAGCATAGATTCACTCTGACTAGCATAGATTCTCTCTGACTAGCATAGATTCACTCTGTCTAGCATAGATTCACTCTGACTAGGATTGATTCACTCTGACTAGCATAGATTCACTCTGACTAGCATAGATTCACTCTGACTAGCATTGATTCACTCTGTCTAGCATAGATTCACTCTGACTAGGATTGATTCACTCTGACTAGCATAGATTCACTCTGACTAGGATTGATTCACTCTGACTAGCATAGATTCACTCTGTCTAGCATAGATTCACTCTGACTAGCATAGATTCACTCTGTCTAGGATTGATTCACTCTGACTAGCATAGATTCACTCTGACTAGGATTGATTCACTCTGACTAGCATAGATTCACTCTGACTAGCATAGATTCACTCTGTCTAGCATAGATTCACTCTGACTAGGATTGATTCACTCTGACTAGCATAGATTCACTCTGACTAGCATAGATTCACTCTGACTAGGATTGATTCACTCTGTCTAGCATAGATTCACTCTGACTAGCATAGATTCACTCTGTCTAGCATAGATTCACTCTGACTAGCATAGATTCACTCTGACTAGGATTGATTCACTCTGTCTAGCATAGATTCACTCTGACTAGCATAGATTCACTCTGACTAGGATTGATTCACTCTGTCTAGCATAGATTCACTCTGACTAGCATAGATTCACTCTGACTAGGATTGATTCACTCTGACTAGGATTGATTCACTCTGTCTAGCATAGATTCACTCTGTCTAGCATAGATTCACTCTGTCTAGCATAAATTCACTCTGTCTAGCATAGATTCACTCTGACTAGCATAGATTCACTCTGACTAGGATTGATTCACTCTGACTAGCATATATTCACTCTGACTAGCATAGATTCACTCTGACTAGGATTGATTCACTCTGTCTAGCATATATTCACTCTGTCTAGCATAGATTCACTCTGACTAGCATAGATTCACTCTGACTAGGATTGATTCACTCTGACTAGGATTGATTCACTCTGACTAGCATAGATTCACTCTGACTAGCATAGATTCACTCTGACTAGGATTGATTCACTCTGTCTAGCATAGATTCACTCTGACTAGCATTGATTCACTCTGTCTAGCATAGATTCACTCTGACTAGGATTGATTCACTCTGACTAGCATAGATTCACTCTGACTAGGATTGATTCACTCTGACTAGCATAGATTCACTCTGTCTAGCATAGATTCACTCTGACTAGCATAGATTCACTCTGTCTAGGATTGATTCACTCTGACTAGCATAGATTCACTCTGACTAGCATAGATTCACTCTGACTAGCATAGATTCACTCTGACTAGGATTGATTCACTCTGACTAGCATAGATTCACTCTGACTAGCATAGATTCACTCTGACTAGGATTGATTCACTCTGACTAGCATAGATTCACTCTGACTAGCATAGATTCACTCTGTCTAGCATAGATTCACTCTGATTAGGATTGATTCACTCTGACTAGCATAGATTCACTCTGACTAGGATTGATTCACTCTGACTAGCATAGATTCACTCTGACTAGCATAAATTCACTCTGACTAGCATAGATTCACTCTGTCTAGCATAGATTCACTCTGACTAGGATTGATTCACTCTGACTAGCATAGATTCACTCTGACTAGCATAGATTCACTCTGACTAGGATTGATTCACTCTGTCTAGCATAGATTCACTCTGACTAGCATAGATTCACTCTGTCTAGCATAGATTCACTCTGACTAGCATAGATTCACTCTGACTAGGATTGATTCACTCTGTCTAGCATAGATTCACTCTGACTAGCATAGATTAACTCTGTCTAGCATAGATTCACTCTGTCTACACCTCCACTCTGTCTAGGATAGATTCACTCTGACTAGCATAGATTCACTCTGTCTAGCATAGATTCACTCTGTCTACACCTCCACTCTGACTAGCATAGATTCACTCTGACTAGGATTGATTCACTCTGACTAGCATAGATTCACTCTGACTAGGATTGATTCACTCTGCCTACGATAGATTCACTCTGACTAGGATTGATTCACTCTGACTAGCATAGATTCACTCTGACTAGGATTGATTCACTCTGTCTAGCATAGATTCACTCTGACTAGGATTGATTCACTCTGACTAGCATAGATTCACTCTGACTAGGATTGATTCACTCTGACTAGGATTGATTCACTCTGACTAGCATAGATTCACTCTGACTAGCATAGATTCACTCTGCCTACGATAGATTCACTCTGCCTACACCTCCACTCTGTCTAGCATAGATTCACTCTGACTAGGATTGATTCACTCTGACTAGGATTGATTCACTCTGACTAGGATTGATTCACTCTGTCTAGCATAGATTCACTCTGACTAGCATAGATTCACTCTGACTAGCATAGATTCACTCTGACTAGCATAGATTCACTCTGCCAACGATAGATTCACTTTCCCTGCTATAGATTCACTCTGACTCGTAAATATTCACTCTGCTTGCGTTTCTTTATTGTCTTTTCCTCTCTTAGCGATGCGTTAACAACACAGTTTGACCGTTGTGCATTGTTGTCGCCAGAAAGACATTCCACAGTGACCCCATTTCCCTGCCCATATTTAATCAATTATCTTCACGTTCAAATACGTTGAAGTTTTACGGGGGTGTTTTTTTTATTGTTTAAACACGAAGGGGGCAGCCAAAGAGTCACGTGGGGGCAGCCAAAGAGTCACGTGGGGGGGCAGCCAAAGAGTCACGTGGGGGCAGCCAAAGAGTCACGTGGGGCAGCCAAAGAGTCGACCCCCTGTCGCTACCGGCATCAGCCACATCCAGCAGTCCCCCCCCCCCGCTAGAGGCGACCTGGCCTCGCCATGAGAATGTGGAATGTCCTCACCACGAGTAGTCCCGGCGCGAGGAGTAGGAGGAGGAGCAGCAGCAGCAGCAGCGCCACGCGCCGGAGTCCCATGACGGGACCCCCCCAAGGCCGTGGGGGGCTCGAGCCCGGCTCCTCCGAGGCCCCCCACGAGGGTTGTGGTGGTGCCGGGCGAGCCGCGTGCGAGGTAGGGGGGTAGGGGGGGCAGGGGGGGGTCACCGGGGGGGGGGGGGGTAGGGGGGGTCACCGGGGAGCCCCTCGTGAGCTTCTCTCTCTTGGCGGCGTGGAGTTGTCGCCGGCTGCTCGTGCCGAGCTCACAACACGCCGCGTTCAGCCGCCTCGTCCGCCGTCGTCACCGCCACCACCACCATCGTCATCCGCATCGCGAGTTCACGTTCTGTCACCACCACCACCAACCACCACCATCAACCATCACCATTGTTGCGAGCGATGTGTGCATCAGCACCACCACCACCACCAACCACCACCACCACCACTCCCACCCGGCCCTACGCACTGCTGGCAACACGCGATATGGGCCGCATCAGAGGAAGGGCGAGGTGGGGGGGGGTGGTGGTGGGGGGGATGGGAGAGAGTGGTGGGGGGAGAGTGGTGGGGGGAGAGTGGTTGGGGGGGGGAGAGTGGTGGGGGGGTGGGGGTTAGGGGGAGCGGTGGCACAGTGCTTAGCGCGTTGCGCTACGAACCCCGGCCCCCCGAGTTTGATTCCCGTTCACGGCCACCAACACGGGTGACGATTATCTGAACCGGTCCTGGGCCCTCCCCTAGGTCGACTCAGCCTCAAATGAGTACCTGACGCGGTGTGTCAGTAAACACCGCCACTGGGGAGACAAAGGCGAGCGGGCGTGGTGCTGTCCACCCACCCCTTTCGTTGTGCAGCTCCGGCAGTGCTACTCGCTAACAGCACTTGCCCCAACGGCCTGTTGAGGCTACGCGGGGGATCTTTGTCTCTGCGTGATGACGTGGCGTCTTTGGCTCCTGCATCGGAAACCAAAATTCAATCTTCGGTGCCTCTGTCTCCAGCACTCTCCCCGCCACTAACGCCGAGCCCCAGTGAGTGGGACTCGGTGTTGGTGCCTGGGGCTTTAATCAGCCCACCAAAGCAACACATCTCAGCCGCACTTTGCGGGAAAGTCGATCGGCAGGTCGCAGCACATCCACGCCTCTGGCCCCGTCCCTAGGAATGTGGAATTGCCCCACCGCTGACGCGGCCCTGGTCGTGAAGCGACGTGAAGGTCCTCGCAGCAGCGTGAACCCCGGGGGAGCAACTGGTCCGAGCCTTCAAAAGCCCCTCTCTGTACCAGCGTGGACGGCACCCTCGTGGTGTTCACCTTCTGAAGCGCTCGCTCGTCACCGTGGCGTGCGCGATGACCACCACCACCACAACCACCACCGCCACCTCCACCACTTCCACCACCACCACCTCCACCACCACCACCTCCACCACCACCACTTCCACCACTTCCACCACCACCACTTCCACCACCACCACCACTTCCACCACCTCCACCACCACCACTTCCACCACCACCACCACCTCCACCACCACTTCCACCACCACCTCCACCACCATCACCACCACCACCTCCACCACCATCTCCACCACCACCACCTCCACCACCACCACCACGTGACTTTTCTTTCGTGTTGTGCGCGGTGCATTTAGCGCCACAGCGCGTGGATTTGTAGCGTTTGTTTTCAGTTATTTGCTGGTGACTTTGTGCGTTTCATATCGGAATCGCCTCCAGTGCTGTTGCTGCTGCTGGCGGCAATAAAAGTTGTTTAACAAGTCAGAAGTTTGTACTTGTAAAGGTCAGCCTCGCTCCCCACCCCTTGCTATGATGTGATAAAGAAGGCCGCTGTCTCTGGTGAAGACCAGAGCCGTATTGATAATATATATGCTCAAAATGTCCCCCCAAATATATTGCTATCAAATAGATTTCTGTTTTTATGATTGTGATCATGGTTGCATTTTTCGATTTAAAGCTTTCGTGACTGCAGGGATTCATCTTCTTGGTTATTTCGGTAAAGTCACGTAGAAGACGGCTGCTTGCGTTGTGGCCGAAACGTCGTGAGAATTATTTTATGTTTTATTTTTATTATTTTATTATTTGCCTTCTACGTGACTTTACCGAAAGAACCAAGAAGATTATGGTTGTACTTTATTAATCCCTAATCTCTGCCATTACATACAATGAAACAAAAACAACAGAGCACTGTAATACAATACACTAGTAGACATTTTTGTAAAAAATTAATAAAAAGTCCATCCTGTGTGTTAGTGCATTTTGTAGTATTTTAGGCAGGAAATGGCAGGAAAATCGTTTTCAAATTTAGATTTTTTTCTGGGGGGGGGGGGGGGACCCCCAGACCCCCTAGAAGATTTGGTGCCCCCCAATGTTGACTCCATAGCTAGGGCCTTGGTGTAGACCAATCAGTTTCAAAGACAATGCCACAGATTATCAGAGCACGTTTGTTTTGCATGTTCACCGATCGGCAGGTCAATGCAGTATTTGATTCTTCGCAAAAGGTTTATATCTGGTGTTTGAATATCTTAAACACCTCCTGTTTTATGTCCGTCAAGGGTAAAAGCTATTTTTATTGTTCATACTGCCAAAAAAAAGTCTCACGACGGGAAATGTTTGGTTTTCGAATTCGGTAAAAACACTTCTGCCTACTGTGAACTGGACTCCCATGGTAAACTGGACTCCCATGGTGAACTGGACTTCCATGGTAAACTGGACTCCCGTGGTGAACTGGACTTCCATGGTGAACTGGACTCCCGTGGTGAACTGGACTCCCATGGTGAACTGGACTTCCATGGTCAACTGGACTCCCGTGGTGAACTGGACTCCAATGGTAAACTGGACTCCCGTGGTGAACTGGACTTCCATGGTGAACTGGACTCTCATGGTCAACTGGACTTCCATGGTGAACTGGACTTCCATGGTGAACTGGACTTCCATGGTGAACTGGACTTCCATGGTGAACTGGACTCCCATGGTAAACTGGACTCTCATGGTAAACTGGACTTCCATGGTGAACTGGACTTCCATGGTGAACTGGACTCCCATGGTAAACTGGACTCTCATGGTAAACTGGACTTCCATGGTGAACTGGACTTCCATGGTGAACTGGACTCCCATGGTAAACTGGACTCTCATGGTAAACTGGACTTCCATGGTGAACTGGACTTCCATGGTGAACTGGACTTCCATGGTGAACTGGACTCCCATGGTAAACTGGACTCCCATGGTGAACTGGACTTCCATGGTGAACTGGACTCCCATGGTAAACTGGACTCTCATGGTAAACTGGACTTCCATGGTGAACTGGACTTCCATGGTGAACTGGACTTCCATGGTGAACTGAACTCCCATGGTAAACTGGACTCCCATGGTGAACTGGACTTCCATGGTGAACTGGACTCCCATGGTAAACTGGACTCTCATGGTAAACTGGACTCTCATGGTAAACTGGACTTCCATGGTGAACTGGACTTCCATGGTGAACTGGACTTCCATGGTGAACTGGACTCCCATGGTAAACTGGACTCCCATGGTGAACTGGACTTCCATGGTGAACTGGACTCCCATGGTAAACTGGACTCTCATGGTAAACTGGACTTCCATGGTGAACTGGACTCCCATGGTAAACTGGACTCCCATGGTGAACTGGACTTCCATGGTGAACTGGACTCCCATGGTAAACTGGACCCTCATGGTAAACTGGACTCTCATGGTGAACTGGACTCCCATGGTGAACTGGACTCCCATGGTGAACTGGACTCCCATGGTGAACTGGATTCCAATGGTAAACTGGACTCCCATGGTGAACTGGACTCCCATGGTGAACTGGACTTCCATGGTAAACTGGACTCCCGTGGTGAACTGGACTTCCATGGTGAACTGGACTCCCGTGGTGAACTGGACTCCCATGGTGAACTGGACTTCCATGGTCAACTGGACTCCCGTGGTGAACTGGACTCCAATGGTAAACTGGACTCCCGTGGTGAACTGGACTTCCATGGTGAACTGGACTCTCATGGTCAACTGGACTTCCATGGTGAACTGGCCTTCCATGGTAAACTGGATTCTCATGGTGAACTGGATTCTCATGGTGAACTGGATTCCCATGTTAAACTGGACTCCCATGGTGAACTGGATTAAACTGGACTCCCATGGTGAACTGGACTCTCATGGTGAACTGGACTCTCATGGTGAACTGGACTCCCATGGTGAACTGGACTCCCATGGTAAACTGGATTCCAATGGTAAACTGGACTTCCATGGTGAACTGGACTTGCACGGTCAGGGATCGGCAACCGAAATCACAAGAAGAGAGTTTTTATTCGAATTCGGTAAAACAAAACAATCACCCACAACCACTTAATATTTGAACGACACAAAGACACGACAAGCCCGAAACACAACAACAACACCAACCACACGACACAACAACAACACCAACCACACGACACAACAACAACACCAACCACACGACACAACAACAACACCAACCACATCACATCAACATCACAACAACATAACAGCAACAACACGACACAACAACAACACCAACCACACGACACAACACCAACCACATCACATCAACATCACAACATAACAACACGACACAACAACATAACACCAACCACACAACATCACATCAAAATCACAACAACATAATAGCAACAACATGACGACACAACACATCACAAGAACACAACATCACAACATAACAGCAACAACACGACACAACAACACCAACCACACGACACAACAACATCACATCAACATCACAACAACAACACCACCACAACAACACCACCACTACACCACCACCATGCCACGCGACCTCCTCCGCGCGGATTCCGCGAATTCCGCGCGAGCATCTGGAGCCCTCGACCGGGGGATGAGGCCCGGGGGGGGGGGGGGGTCACGATGCTCCACGTCACCCACGATGTCTGTGTGTGTCCTGCGTAGGGGAGCGGTGGTGCAGCGGTTATGGCCACGGCAGATGCCTACGCGGCGTGACTCACGACCTCCTCTTGATACCAAGATCCAGGATGGTCATCGTGTCTACGCGCCGCTTCTCGGTGGCAGCCCCAACAGTCTGGAACGCCGTCACCCCTCTGCACATTCGCAGCCTCAGCTCAATCGCCTCCTTCAAGAGACACTTACTAACTCGCCTCTACAAGCCACGCGCTTTCGAGCGACTCTGAGCTTGGCTCCGCGCCTCCGAGTTGCGGCCACTACGTCTGCAAATTTGCCAGCCGCGTTACAAATTGAACTATTATTATTATGGGGAGCGGTGGTGCAGCGGTTATGGGGAGTGGTGGTGCAGCGGTTATGGGGAGCGGTGGTGCAACGGTTATGGGGAGTGGTGGTGCAGCGGTTAGCGCGCTGCGCTACGAACCTCGCGACCCGGGTTCGATTCCCGCTCACGACCAACACCAGTGACGATTATCTGAACCGGTCATGGGTCTCCCCTAGATCGACTCAGCCTCAAATGAGTACCTGGTGCAGTGTGTAAAAACATCGCCACTGGGGAGACAAAGGCGGTCGGGCGTGGTGCTGGCCACCCAACCCCCTCGTGTGCCGTGCCGGTCTTCATAGGTGCTCGCTAACAGCACTTGCCCCAACAGCCCGTTAAGGCTATACGGGGGATCCGTGTCTTTTGTGTCTGCCTCTCTCACGGTATGTACGTGCAGGTCTGTTCATCCCATAACGCGATGAATGCATTGGGGAACACATTTCTTAATTTTATACCTCGGATGCCAATTGGCTACAGCGCGAGGAGGGGTAAGCGGCTTGTCACGGCTGCCTCGGCGAAGACAGCGTCACACGAGGCATGGGGATGCTGCTAGATGCTTCTGTACGCGAGCCACCACACGCTTGAGTCTTTGCTGAGCGTGTGCACGCATCCCACGTGTTCTCGCGGACTTGCTTTACCCCCCCCCCCCCCCAATATTATTTATTGTTTACTGGAACGCGATGTATCCAAACCGCTGTGTTCTGTAGGATCGCAACTGCCGTGTTATATAGGACAACTGGCCTCTACGTGTACTGGACTTCTTTCGCACCGTACGTAGCCAACCGTACTAATCGAAGGTGCGGAGGAAGCACAACAAGCTTTATTAAATCCTTTATATTAAGTTCACTTGCTTGCGCGCTTACGACCGTGCAAATCTTTCGGTCGTTTTTAACCCACTTCCCGTGATCCAATCGAGCTGACATTTTGCACACAGACTCGTTGTGCGTGACAATTTATTTTCGTGAAAAAATTTTCCAAAATTTTCAACATATTATGTTTCTGTTAGGCGTCATCGCTTTGGGATGTTCTGTTCACATTTTGTTTGTTGCGGTTGCACCCGACTCAAGAGCTGCATGGCTCACAGGGCTACGACACCTAATCAACGAAAATGAAACTTGAAAACTTGAAACAAAGTCCAAACACAACAAGCAGGTCGAAAGAAATTCGCGTGTCAATCTGGACGATGATTTTAAAAAGTGCACAGCTAAAAGTGGTTTCCGAATGTCGGAAGAACGTTCCAGACGGCCAGCGGAAGCGCCCACGAAATCGTCGCTCGACCCGGTGGCCGCCGTCTCTGTTCGATGGCCGAGCAGCCAAAAGTCGCCGCTGCTGCTGCTACTGCTGCTGCTGCCGCTGCCGCCGCCGCCGCCGCTGCCACTGCTGCTGCGAGGATGACCGCAGTTGGCGTGATGGTGGGGGCAAGCACGCTGTTGTGTAGAATGATGGATTCGTTAGTCAACCGGAAGTAGGCCTCGACCAAGGTAAGGTAATTTACCCTTTTTACCGGGTAAAAAGATAAAGGTGTCGACATGCCAAGGGGTAAGGTAGAGGGTAGAGGTTTCGTGGAAGAATTCCCCGGTAGGGTAAAGGTAGCGTGAAGTATTACCTGGTAAACACCTCGTGTTTACCGCTCGCTAAAAGTTCCGTGGCGCAGTCCGTGGCCTCCATTTAAAATTGAAATCATCGAGAGTATTCTATATGAACAAAGCGCTCTACCTCGCATTCACCTGTTATAAACCTTGTTCATGTGTAGTAGTGTCCCAGTAATTACCCTGTAATCGGGTAATTTGTATGGGATAAGGTAAAGAGTAGGGTAAAAGATAGGCTCGTTGTTTTTGACCTTTTACCTTACCTTGCCGAGGCCTAACCGAAAGCCAATGCGGGGTGGAGTTGGGGGGAGTTCGCTTGGTGAGAAGTGCTCTCATCCGATGCAGGCCTACACGAGCAGCATGGCTCCCTGCCATGAGAATGTGGAATGTACACCCATTGGCTCTGGGCCACCGATAGAGATGAATGGACATCACTTGAGGCTTGACTCTTTAACTAAACTAAGTTATCTTCTTGGTTCTTTCGGTAAAGACACGTAGGAGGGAAATATTAAAATAATAAAAATAAAACAATAAAATAATTCTCACGACGTTTCGGCCACAAGGCAAGCAGCCGTCCTCAGGTGAAGAACAGGTCTGTCGGGAAGACAGCGTCTGAATGAAACACCCCAGGCTTGGAGCGTATATTTAAGCTGGGTTGGAGGGGGAAGAGCACCTTATTCTTAGGGTTTTTCTGTTAAGTCACGTAAGTAAAACATCCAAAATAAAAATAAAATAAAAATTAAAATCACGACGTTTCGTGATTATTTTTATTTTATTTTTATTTTGGATGTTTTACTTACGTGACTTAACCGAAAAAACCTAAGAATATGAATCTTTGCAGTCACGAAAGCTTCAAATCTAGGAAGAGCACCTTGACAAAATAATTTGCATATCAAGAGGAATTTAGCATACTTATGGAAAATGCAGATATGGGATTAGTCACTACTTGTGGAATGCGTAGGAGGTGGGCAGGGGGTTTCAAAGTCATATTATGCCCGTGCATTATGCAGGATTAGCAGCATCAAAGGGAGGGGTAGCATTAATAAAGGGAAGGAATGTTAATAGTATGTAGCTACAGTAACTAAAAGATGGCAAGCTACCCTTTTTGGATGTCCTAATTAAAAGGAGACCTGATGGTTCAATGAGCCACTCTGTACAGGAAAGCCACCCATACGGATGCCCACAGTCGGTGGGGTATGTCACGTGAACATGAACACGTGCCCACAGTCGGTGGGGTTTGTGTGTCACGTGAACACGTGCCGAGTTCAGCACGAGGCCGGTGTGTTGGGAAGACCAAAAACCTGCATCACGTTCACAACTTGGAAGTTTCTAAAGCCGTCACAACCCATACGGTTTACCACGTATTCTTTCATTTTCGGGTCCATACGGCATACAGCCGTTTCAATTCGGCAAAAAAAAAAATCGATTTGTTGCGTTTCTTCCTTGCGATGGGACTTTGTGGGATGAACGTTGAGATTCATAAGGGCACGGGTTGACCAATGAGGTCCGAACGGGTCTGTAATAAGGCGGGCACTCATTAGGACGCCGTCTTTCCGACAGACCTGTTCTTCACCTGAGGACGGCTGCTTGCGTTGTGGCCGAAACGTCGTGAGAATTTATTTTATTTTATTATTTCCCTTCTCCGTGACTTTACCGAAAGAACCAAGAATATGAATCCCTGCAGTCACGAAAGCTTTAAATCGAAATTTAAGGCGGGCACTGATAAGGGGTTGACAGGTAGGGAGGGCATTTCGCCCGTGACGACAACAACAATCAGCATCGTCAGGCGATTGACAAAATTGTGAAGACGCCTTCCGGTTTCGTCTGTTCAATGAACCGCCTCATTACTCGTGGAGGCGAGGGGGTGAACGGAGACCTCAACGCAGGTGGCGAGATGTTAACTACCTCGCCTGGTCTACAGGTGGTCGTGGGTTCGATCTCGACCCCTGACGCCCGTTGTATATTTGGAGTCTCTCTCTCTCTCCCCGTGGAGATGTTAACTACCTCGCCTGGTGTACAGGAGATCGTGGATACGATCCTGACCCTGACGCCTGCTGCTGTATATTTGGAGTTTGCGTGTCACTCTCCCCGTGGTCGCGTGGATTTTTTCTCCGGGTCTTCCCCCTCCACGTTTCGAGCAGTGGTTCTTAACCTGGGGTGCCTCAGGCACGCCCTGGGGGTGCGAGACGCCCTTTCCTACGTGGTTCTGTAGAGCGGCGATGTCACGGCACCATGGGGGACACGGTCGGGTGGCGGGGGGACGAGGAGTCTGGGTTGGGGGCGAGCGCTGTGACCACACCTCCCATGCACGCGCGTGTGTATGCGCGTGTGTACGTGGTGCGCGTGTGTACGTGTGTGTGTACGTATGCGCGTGTGTACGGGTGTGTGTACATGGTGCGCGTGTGTGCGTGTGTACGTGTGTGTGCGTGTGTACGTGTGTGTGTACGTGTGTGCGTGTGTGCACATGGTGTGCGTGTGTACGTGTGTGTGCGTGTGTACGTGTGTGTGCGTGTGTGTACGTGTGTGCGTGTGTGCACATGTGTGCGTGGTACTGTGTGTGCGTGTGTGTACGTGTGTGTGCGTGTGTGTACGTGTGTGTGCGTGTGTGCACATGGTGTGCGTGTGTACGTGTGTGTGCGTGTGCGCACATGGTGTGCGTGTGTACGTGTGTGTGCGTGTGTACGTGTGTGTGCGTGTGTGCACATGGTGTGCGTGTGTACGTGTGTGCGTGTGTGCGTGTGTACGTGTGTGTGCGTGTGTGCACATGGTGTGCGTGTGTACGTGTGTGTACGTGTGTGTGCGTGTGTACGTGTGTGTGCACATGGTGTGCGTGTGTACGTGTGTGTGCGTGTGTACGTGTGTGTACGTGTGTGTGCGTGTGTACGTGTGTGTGCGTGTGTGCACATGGTGTGCGTGTGTACGTGTGTGCACATGGTGTGCGTGTGTACGTGTGTGTGCGTGCGCACATGGTGTGCGTGTGTACGTGTGTGTACGTGTGTGTGCGTGTGTACGTGTGTGCGTGTGTGCACATGGTGTGCGTGTGTGCGTGTGTACGTGTGTGTACATGTGTGTGCGTGTGTACGTGTGTGTGCGTGTGTGCATATGGTGTGCGTGTGTACGTGTGTGCACATGGTGTGCGTGTGTACGTGTGTGTGCGTGTGCGCACATGGTGTGCGTGTGTACGTGTGTGTACGTGCGCTGAACTTCTTTCGCACTGCACGTAGCCAACCGCTCCAACAGGCACGCACACCCTCCCCGCGGAATGCCACGCGCTCGCAATCAACGCCACGGCTCTCTCAGTGCTCAATCGCCTCCGACTACTTTATTCAGGAGACGTGGGGCCGTGCTTGTGGAGATTACTGATCGAGGCTAACAGTACGCGATTACAGCGAGAATCATCAATCAAGAGGAGCACGGGTGGGGGAGCTCAATCACAAATGGCAGGAGGTCTAATCAGGGTTAACACAACGTCGACATCATCGTCATCATCATCATCATCGCCGGGCGAGTAAACCGAGCTCCACTTTGCGAGGCCGCGCCGACCCGGTGTTAAGGAAAACTCGACCAGTCATCGTTCTACGCAGGCGACTGGCCCACAACGCCGACACCACCACCACAAAACGCTGGAGGGAGCAACAAGGCGACTGGGTAAGAGCACGAGCCACAGGGCGCTTCCATTCACGTGGTCTCCCTGCCTGCGAGGGGGGGGCCTTCCGTTGCCCACGCTCCTCACCCCCGGGGGGGGGGGGGGGGGGGGAGGGTCGCACAGACCGGGACGCGTCTCTCAGGCAGCCGAGGCCGGGCGAGCGAGCGAATGGGCGAGTCAGCGTGGCGCTCGCCGAGTTTCGCTCGTCCGCTCGCGCGTCTGTCCATCGAGCCGTTCGTCCCTCCTGTCTATCCGTCTGCCTATTCGACCGTCCGTCCGTCGGCCGGTCACTATGGAACACGCCGCACCTGTCGCGCCACCCACGGCACGCACACACACGTAGACACGCGTAGACGACACACGTAGACACGCGTAGACGACACGCGACGCACGCACGAATAGCCAGCAAGGTGGGGGGGGGGGGGGGCGAGGTGGCCCAACCGAGAGAGCACCGCAGCACGGTGAGCAGCGCGGTGAGCGCGGTGAGGGCGAGCGCGGAGAGGGGCGTACATTCACCGGGCCGCGGTGAGGAGCCCCGCAGGTGCGGGCGGGGTGAGGAGGTTGGGGGGGAGGGGGGGGGTTATGGACGACTGCTCGTTGGTTGTTGCCGACTCCACGCATTTGTATTTTTTTGGGGTTGACGATTTAATTCGGGGGCGAATCACTCGCCCCGCTGCTTCCGTACGGAGAGCGCGGCACGGTGACACGCAATTGGTGGAACACGTCGTGAGCGTACGAATCGGCCGCGGCTCGCGAGCGAGCCAACGAATCCGCACGTGCCTAGACCTGAAGAATCAACGGGACAAAGTCGAAAACATCGGGATTCACGCTCTTTAACGACGAATATTCCACTTTTTTTTTTAAAATCACCACCATCTAAGAAAGCGCTCCCGGCGAATCGATCTCCAAAAAAACGATCAGGCCTGGTCGGTTAACGGATCTCTACCAATCCCTTTGCTAAGAACCATCCCAGTGAAAGCAGACGCGGGGGTGGGGGCGGGGAGCGGGGGTGGGGGGGTGGGGGCGGGGGTGGG